>NW_017257555.1:90401-92030 GCF_001594055.1 Mycetomoellerius zeteki | reverse complement strand
CAACGTCTCAAAGAGAGTTCCGCTTTCCTGCCGAAACATCGAAGATGTGATTCCATTGCCGAACTAGAATTTCATCGAATGGGTTTTGTGAAAAGTCTATTAGTCCGATAACTTTGACGGCACTCCCGAAGCAAACGCGCGACGCGACGAACCGGCTGCGGTTCGTTCATTTTCAATTAAATCGGCGACGAGGGTACGTTAGCTTCTCCGTCGTGGATTTTTACACCAAGAGAACGATTTTACTCAATATCTAAAAATTTATCTAGATATATCAAACAGATAGATCCGAAAATTTTTAGATACTTAAGGAAAACCGTTCTTTTCGTGTATATCCTCTGGGTACTGAGCCCTCCCACCACGTCAAGGTGTACCCATGAGAGGGAAGGTATCATCTGAAAAATGTTTATATACAGCTATTATCTATACTACTGTGCAATTATCGGTTAACTTTTAGAAACGAATATCAAACACACGTCTGTGATTCATCACCATTGCGAAATAAATTCAGAGCAGATAAAAGGACTGACTCTTGCATTTATAGACGATGTCTGTATGATATGATTAAAGTCAATGGAATGGGCTAGAGATTAATAAAAAAGAGAAATGTTTCTTTTATTACCGACAAATAGTTCCAAATTTACGCTTAATTTTTTATACGGATATAATGAAAGATGCACGAAAACAAAAAATTAATTAAATTATTAATTACATAAACTATATTAATTGTGAAAGCAGAAATTGCGTTATTTGCATGAGAATATTAATGTTGCTTTTGACTCGTGTGATACCGTTCGTACAGACAGGTAGCCTCGTCACGTGCTGCTATTCTTCACATTTTTTTTGAAACGTAATCGCGAAAAAGCTAGATATAATACGAAATGTTGTATTTTATGAATATTCACAATATATGATTACTAGATGTCACGATTAATCATCCATAAAAGGATCGAGATGACAATCATGTATCACGAAACAGATATTTAGCATTTGTCGCGATTATGTTTCAAAAAGAAATGTAAAGAAGAGCGGCACGCGACACGGCTACCTGCCTGTACGAGCTTCGATAATGGAATGACTGCGCGGTAACTGCGCGTAAACATGATGCGCCGCGCCGTCTGCCCACCCGCTCGCCCGCGTCAAAGCAAACCCTAAGGTCACGCGCCGATCATTTAACTGTTGAAATATTAACGCATATTACAAAATCAGTAAAATAATCTATTCGTTACATTCTTCGATGAATAGGCTTTATTGCACGATTTTTCTTGGATTCGTTATGCTTCATCTATATCTATATCTTCATCTATATCTTAGATATTTCAAATTGTGTTACAATAAGCGATTATTAGTTTGTAATAACTTTTTGTTATACGAAATCCGCGCAATGTACTTAATATTTTTACAAAAGATTAACGCATTGAGTTATTCTAGTTAAAGGATATGCACGAATTGAGATCAGCAACGCACAAAATTTGTTCTTTAGATGCCAAACTTTTTTTAGGAATAGAAAAGCGATCGCGGTATTTGACCAGGTGCTCTTTAATATTTCAAAAGAAAGAAATGCGCAAGATACGAATGACCTAAAGGTTTGCATTAAGGTTTAAATATATGATATATCCAATTATATATATA
>NW_017257555.1:72632-90117 GCF_001594055.1 Mycetomoellerius zeteki | reverse complement strand
AAAAAAGTAAATGATTTATTATTCATTTAATGTAAAGGTAATCATTAATTTAATTAAATTAATGATTACCTTTAATCATAATTTTAATTATGTTAAAAAGGTAATCATTATTTCAATTTAACATCCTTGTAAATATGTAGAAAAAGAATTATCAATTATCTACTTGCACTTATTAAATTCGTAAAATAAAATAGAAAGCCGCACGATACTGACTTGCTCATATGTAAAGATTTGAAATACCAGTGGTCTGTTTTCTGTTCCTGCACTAGACTACACTAGAACTTTCTTTCTCGTTTTCGATAAATATCAAATATACATCTATCTCTCTTTAAGTTCCAAAAGTGTACTAGTTCAGCCACAGAAAACAGACCTAAAAACACAATTTTCGATGTGTACTTACCTTATACGTTGAGATATGTACATTCTGAATAGGTTGTTGACACGATTCTCTCGACGTATGACTGCACTGCACTTGTACACACACCGTTATCTGTAATTAATTTTTACAATATAATTTAGATGTTAGATTTTTTATTGGATATAAATTCATATATGAATTCACACCGAAATATTTAAGCGCTAAAACTCTTTGAAATCGAAAATAGGGGATTTTAATTAATACGGGAAAAGTAATAGGTAAATTATATATATATCTCTAAATGTATACTCGGAAAAAATGTTTCATATATAATTATATATAATTATATAAAAATACGAAATTATACATAATTATGTAAAAAATTGACATATTTTCTATACAATTATATATGTATATATAAAATATGTCCATATATATAACTTTTTTCCCGGATATGAATGCTATTTATATTTGAATGCCATTATTATATATATTATTTAGTCCAAATTGTTTTATAATTTAAAAAAATGTTTGCATTTATCTTTATTTAAAAAATGTATAACTTATTGTTAATCTTTATTCAAGAGAAAGAATAAATCATCAGAGAAAGCAATAAAGATTGAGATATAATGTTGGGATGTCAAAAACACTTCACGTGAGCAATTATGTAAAAAAAACCACGCTAGTAAAAACTTTTTATCTCTTGCCTTTTGTCAGCACATCGTAATTTATATGAAATATTTGAAATTATAAAATAAATGTAAAATATATTCTTCGGTGTACCACAATATAATTATAGTATCACATTAATGATTCGCGTCGCTAGTCTGCAACTAAACTGTTGATTTCTAAAAAAATCGATATTAAAACCCTTAGTACACACCTTAGTTTTATGCAATCATACTACTTGGGTACTCTTACGTTATTCGCGTTCGTAGATATCTAATTTTCGCAAATTAATGCGACGCCCGGAGCGATTCGTACCACTGTCGTCCCCTTCCAAGATTGCCAAGCGAATGCCGAAGTGATGACGTAGTCAACCACGCTCTCCCTCGTTGTTCGCGCTCCCCCTCGCTATTCGCGCTCCCCCTCGCTATTCGCCGAGCGCCGTTCGGATACCCAACTGTCGCATATGAAAAATATTCAGTTTATTTAATTATTCATATTTTACATAATTTTAACAAACGGGTATCGTCATACATTTCGCGCTTTGCTTTGTGGCATCTCTGACACTTGTTCAATCCTATATTACTTGCGCAGTTCTTTTAACATAATTAGTAATTATTCGCGTGTGTAGAATATTTTTGATATTCCAACATTATGTCTCAATTTTCATTATTCTTTTTAACGATTCATACTTATATATGAAGGTCGATAATATTCTATATATCCTTTATATAAAGATACATGCAAATTTTCATTGCGAAACAATTTGCGCTAAATACAGCTCTGGCTAAAAGTATTAAACATCTTGTTAATCATTATTTAATTTTTTTTAGCTAAAAAATTAATTTATGACACTACTTTTACTGCAAATTATTCTGTGATTCAGAAATTCTTTAAATTCTTACGTATAATGCCGATCATGACTCGGTAAAATAACTGTTATGACTTATTTAAAATAAAAAATATAAAATAAGTTCCAGAAACTTATTTAATTAGATTGATAATTTTTCCTCGGTTTTAGTCTTTCAATTTTTATATATAAATATTATTACATTAGCGATTAGATAAAATGAATAAGTTGATTACTAAAATTTCGCTTTTGTGAGCAAAATATCGAATTCCTTTTTTTAAATAAAAGATTAAATAATAATAATAATCCATTATTCACTCTCTAAACAAAAAGAATTTTTTAATATATTTAACGTTTTCGTATATAAAAAGATTTATTAAATCTATCACGTTGATGCAATTAGAATGATTTAAAAAGTTAAGGATCTATTATTTTTAATTTTAATAATGTACATATAATTTATATATTTGATTTGATATATTACTTATTTATAAATTAATATATTATCTTTAGTGTGATTTTAAATTATAAATTCCTTTTTTTTAAAGCGTCAGTTTCTGATCTCCAAAAACTATAAAGGATGTCCTTTCAAATAAGCTCAAATTTCATGTACCTTCTCCAATACAAAATTTGCTTGAACCATCATTGAATTGTGTGCTCATTAATGCAGTTCTCCCCAAACACAATGCATATATTTCATGTAACTTGAGCAATTCATGTTTGAATGCTCAAGTTTGAATTTATATACATACATATATAATATGATCATCTGAATATCTAGATTTTCCATGTTTGTTCAGAATGTACTTTTAATGAAATAATAAGCAATTACTGATTATATCTCAATTTTAACTTGGTATGGAAATAATGAAACATAAGAAACAAATTACAATTATAAATATTATATGCGTGGTAAGTATAATAGAATATCACAAAATGTCATACAATTATCCAATTTCAGGCTTTAGTAATCAATTCTATATCAATTTTGTTAAAAAAATAAATGTATTATATTTAAACCAAATGGTAATATAATATTTTAATATAATATTTTAATATAATATTTTTTAATATAATATTTTTTAATATAATATTTTAATATAATATTTTGTGCGCCATCTTATATTTGCCGTATCCGAATTATAATTTAACACCACTAGATGAGCACTGTCTCTTTCGAATTATAGAATCTCCGGTATTTTAATTTTATCATTCTAATATTATTTTATACGACACATGGTGAGCTCGAAAAGTGGAATAGAGACAATAGATCTGTTCGCGTTGCTTGAAATCCTCAAAATTTTTACACTCAAAGTGAGATGAATTGATATTCGCGGACGTCGAAGAAAGAGAGAAAGCAAAAATACTGATTGCAAAAAGTGCAAGCAACGCGAATAGATCGATAGATTTAACGATCAGAACACTCGTACCCGTTCATAACTGATACGACGATATTTTGAATCGATTGTTTACATGGCGCTTGGTGCTTGGCGTTCAACGCTCGCTGTTTTTGCGTACAAGTCACAACCGACGTCACGGCGTGACGTCACAGCGTGCCGCGCTGCGTACCTACCAAGGTTACCGCGTTATCATTCGCTCGACGAGACGCGAGAAGGTCGGTACTTAGAGATCGTTGCTCCGCGCGGCGTAAATTTTTATAATAACGCGATCTTTCTCCGCGATTATCGCTCACGCAATTGATCGGCTATAATTACCTGATTATTCGCGAGTGTATCGAAATGAACAATTCGCACTTTCTATTCGACACGTACCTTAAGCTTGCTGCACACGTTTTCTTAAATCGGATCCTACACAGGAACGCGGAGTGCAAGATAGACGTATTTCCGACTGCAGAACGCGAAAATTAATGTTCGTCTCACTTAGTGCGTCCTCCATTTTGTTGCTGCAATCTATACGACCTGAAATACGACACGCTGCGTTTAATTTTGCGACTCGCGTATTAGATCCGACTTTCTGCGTAACTCCGGCTTTATTGGATTACTTGCTTTCCGGAATTGCACAGAACGCATAGTTTCTAATAACTTACCAAAATTCAAGCAATTATTAAATAGAAAACGTGCATCGTCTACGTCATGCTTGGCGTCTAGCTTGGCACTATTACTTGAGTCACTGAATTCGAGGGGGAATCGAAGCGGCGCAGTATATCGAATTTTGCCAATGGTCGGAGCCAACTTCTCGTTGTGCCTGCATTCACGGCGTTGACGCACACGAAACGTATCGCGCGAGTGATATTAAGCTTTCATATCGATCTTCATATACTTTCGCGTATTTTTCGACGAGGGCGGTTGCACTCTTTCTTATTCTTACATATTTTACTTTATTTTTCTCATCTAACTATGAATTAGATTCGCGCAGTGTCGGGTGATATCGCGATAAGGTTGTTGATGCCGCCCCGATGTTCAAATATTTACGTTACGTACCAGACAGGTCGATTCTGTTAATTGGCGTCGCGACGCGCATTTGAATCGATAAGTTAATCGTAATCGTATAATTTCTATTTGAATTTTCGTAAGTTACGACACGCGGAGCGGATGTTCTGGCGGCGCGTTTATACACCGGTAAATTGTTAAAGCTACCTGCGTCGTTCGAAATTCATTCGCTGTCGAGTTCGCCGAGTGAATCATATTTCTCGTGCGAGTTCTGTTTTTTACTTTTTCGCGACGGCGACGTAATGAAATGTGCATCGTATACGTGTATTAATGTTGGGAGTGCCGTGCAAAGTACCGCCGCGATTAATTAACCACGTTTTCGCGAATGTCGAGTGTTGCGTGTGTGAATGTGTACATTGAAGGAAGTCGAGAGGAGGAGGAGGCCTGGGTGGCATCGGCGACGGCGGAGCAACCTTGGGGTAAGTATAATTTATTATTTATCTAGTATTTGCTGTTTACGCAATTAGTTTACTCCCGTTTATTTGAATTTCAACACAAACAGTTTGTGTGAAATGAGCAAATGCTGTAAATGCTCCTTAAAGAAAAATTAAAGAAACACAAGTACACGCATGTATACTGCCTACGAGAGTTTATAAATAAGAAAAAAGAAAAAAAGAGAGAAATCTTACAATCATTTTTGCCCGAAACAAAAAAATATAATTATTATATTTTATTAAATTTGAAAGACAAAGCATAATCATTTTTCGAAACATTATTTTATCTTTCGACTGCTGCTATAATTTGTATTTTGTATTTGTATTTTGCAATTACATCACGATCAGAACTCCGCTGCTGCGCATCGTTATCGGTGAGTCGCATGATTATTTATTTATGGGATTAAATGAGCGAGTTTATGTACAATTCAGAATTCGCTATCGCGAAGTTCGATAATTGAAGGGATAGAAGACGTACAATTATACACACACGTATATACACTTGTTAAATTTATTTAAAGAAATGCGATTTAATTCTTATGTTTTATTTAATTATTTTCTGTGAGATTATAGATCTGCTTAAAATTAGGATTGCTTAATTATATTTACTGCAAAACAAATTTTGAATTAAGAATGTATTATTTATACGTATTTTAGACTAATTATTGGAGACCGTAATTCTGTTTATTCTATTTTCTGTTATTCTATTTATTCTATTCTTTTTATTTTTATTTTCATGTTTAAAGACTTTACCCGGTTCATTTAATTAGTAGATTTATTTTAAACGATATACTCCATTATTAAAAAATTACGCGAATCAATCAATAGTGCTTGAGTTTTATGAGATTAAAGTTCCAGAAAAATACTTTAGTATTAAAGACAATGTGTGCAATCATTGAAATCGCGTGAGGCGAGTGAAAAAGAATTACCGAAGCAGCTGTGAGCCTATCCTAATAAATTAATTTGTGAAGCAGATTCTCTCCACGATCAAGTGCTTCGTAAAACTACGCAGCTGGCCTGCAGTCAATCGAAGCAAAGTGCTTCGTTACACAGAAATCTTTTTGCGATCATTCCTTGTTATTCTTCTATTTAATAACATATATCATCTGTAATTGCGATTTTATTATTAGTACAAATTAATTTTTCAATAATACTTACTCTCTAAATCTAAATCAGTGGATAATCACTGATATCAGTGCTATGTATGCCACTGGTAATCAATGAATGAAATGTGAGATCCCTAACCTAGCTGATCTTTATTTTGTAATCTAATCAATCTTGTTTTAGTGTAAAAATTCAATGAATATAGTATTGAAAGATTGAAATTAACAAGCAAATATCAGTGTTTTCGTTATATAATGCTCAAACATTCTTGCTTCTTTAATTGAACTTCACTGATTATCAGTGCCAAATATGCCATTGGGTAATTAGTGACTATCTACTGTGATTCAGATTTAGAGAGTATAACTTATTATATACTTATAACTTATTATATAATTCAGTTATTTCTTTTATTACACATAATTTCGGTTTTTTTCTAACAACAATTTTATTTCTTTTTAAATCTCGCTAAATTATCTTTTTAATTATTTATTATAATAGAAAAGAAATTGCTATTAGACAATATTTTTTGCCAAATATAATAAGAAACTAAAGAAACTCTGCAATATAAGACAAGAAACTCCCTCTCTCTGTGCTTTATTTCATAGCATAAAAATTTAATAGGTTCTTGCAATATTAACATAGATTCGTCTCAATTTCGCTTGCTAGAAGATTTCTTCCCAATTATCTAGAAGCAGGGTGACTTTATAGATAAAGAGACCCGGATCTACACCAAAACAGCTAATAAATAACGGGTAGTAGCTATTCCAGGATCGAACGAGTTTGCAATGGTCCTATTTTCTATCTTCTTCTCTGTGAATTGTTTGCCTCTTCTCCTCTTCTTTCTTTATCATGTTGCATTCTCTCTCTTCATTTTCTACCTTCGCGGTACTTTCATTGATAAATGGGGAAACAGAAGCTCCAGTTTCTCTCGAAGGAGACTCGCGATGGGCATAGCTCACTCTGTATCGGTCTTGCCATCTTCGGAGTCTTTCTTCTTCCTCTTCGTGGTTGCCCGTTAACGAGGTACGAAAGCGAGGAGGCGAGTTCGAGTTGGAGAACAACGTAACCATTCTGACGATCACTCGAATTGGAACCCGTGAGTTCGTTAGTTTATATCGGCTACGTTACGAAGTCCCAATTAAAACCGAGTTTAGACAGACCTTGAATAGATATCATTATTTCTGAAAAACAAATACAATATTGAAGTATTAGCTTATTGAGGCACCGTTATACATTTAATACTTTCTGAATTCTTTGAAGTGAAATCTCACTCTTAAAGATTGAAATTTTTGCTACTCTTTGTCAAGAGTGGCAGGATGTTCATCACTCTTTAGAGTGAGATTCCATTCCAAAGAATTTAGAAAATATATATTTACTATCTTATTTTTTTCAAATGCAAATCTCATTTAAAAAATAATTTATATAATTTGTTTCAAAACACTATAAATCTAGAATCATTAGGTTACGAAATTAGAGACAAAGAGAATTTATAACCGATTTCAACCAAATAGATAGATCGTTATGATTTTTTAAAGGAAATTATTTGCACGCGTTGAAGAGAAGCGTAATCGCTCGGTGGTCGATTGAAGTAAAGTTTCATAAAAGAAAGAAGAATCGAACGAGACGGGCTTCCAATCGTGAAACTCGTCGAAGCTGGTTTTTCGAGAACGTTTTCGTGCACTCGACTAACGAGCCGTCGAAGCGAGAATTTAGTTTAATGGCCGCACGAGCCGAGTTCGCTTGCTTATCTACTCACGCGTCGGTCCTTCTTGCAGGACGTCCCCGTTACTTTGGCTGCAATTGACACGTTCGAATCTCCACGACGCGACACGTCCGATGGAGAACACGAGAAGCAGTTTAGCCGCTCGTGCGTTTCTTTTGCTTTTGCCGGAATCGAGGAAAGTGTTTGTGCTGCGATGACTCAGCCGCGTCTCGCGATTCGCAGCGCTGGCGGAAATCCGCGCGGTGTCTTTATTGCTTCCAAAGCGTTTCGCCGGAGGGAATAACTCGCGTGCTGAGCAAGACTCAGCTGTGAAATCTATTTGCGCATTTTCCTACTGTTTCCCTTATCCATATGCGTTTTGTGAAATTTTATAACGATGCTACACTGCGTAACAACACTTACAATTAATAGATCTTTAATATTGGATCTGATTATTTTTACAGCTGCAAGGAAAGAACGACTTTGCTGAAGTATCTAAAATTTTAGCTGGATACAGATCTGAAAATAATTTTGTTGAACCATCGAATTAATTATGCAGGAATCTCAAATATGATGAGCAATGCTGAAAAATTTTTGATATTCTAGCAATCAGTTTGAACGTATCTGTATCTACCTAAATTTTTAGAAAATTTAGAAAAACTATTTTTCCTGTGCGATTGTGTTTACGTATATTTTCAAACCGTTCGATTTTCGTGCAAAAAATTGCGATTATAAATAGAAAGTTCAACATTTTCGCGCGTTCAAGATCGTAGCGTGCTTCGAACGTCAGAAGCGACAGCTGCAAAAAATAAGAAAAAAATTGCCTGACGCATCAGCACGTTACATGATTCGCTGACATGCGCATGTGGTCAGCTTCATATCGTCCATTCCTATCGGGTGTACGTTCACCTTTGCGCATCGCGTCGCGTGAAGTATCGCTCCATCGGCGAGCACGAATTTTCTTGGTTCATTGTTGGTCGCTCGACGCTTTAATCCCGCGAGTCGCCGAGCCCTCGGGGGAACAAATATACCGTCGATAAGGGACTCGAGATAAGATGGACGGGTGGGGCATGTGCGAGCGCGACGAGGTGCCTCACACGCGAGTTTGTACGCACGCATACATCGGTAAAACTAAATGTGTGCAAGTCTTATATACAAGATCTGACGTTTTGTCTATGGATGTGGAGAGCTACGAGAAATCGTCTCTCTGCATCAGGCAGGACGAACCCTTCTTCCGCACGTGCTTTTGTTTTTTGTGTTACCACCTGGTAGCAGACATGTTTTTGTGCTATAAACGCGCATTGAATTTTTTTGACGTGTTTCTCTAATTTCTTGAAGTGAAATCTCACTCCAAAAGAGTTAAAATACTGCTACTATTGAAAAAGAGTGAAATAATTGCACTTTTGAATAAGAGTGGCAGATTTTCACTCTGTTTTTTTCGAGTGAGATTTTTTCACACTTGTGGAATATATGAGATTCATTCCGAAAAAAGAAGTGAGATTTCCTTCCTTTGGAATGAATCTTTTTTAATAGCGGCAGTATTTTAACTCTTTTGAAGTGAGATTTCACTCTAAGAAATTTAGAGAGTATTATTTAGCGAATTATTAGCGCGTATTTTTAATTGATTTATCAACTTTATTTTTTAATATTAGAATGAAATACAGTTTTTCACTAAAAAAAGTGTTTGAAAATGTATCAACCGGAAGATTCTGAATATATTAATCAAAATTCCGATTATCAACTAGAATTCTAATATATTTAACCAGAATATTTTGATTCGTCTATTTTCAATCAGACTTTCAATTAATCCAATCAGACAATTTTTTTCAATATTTACATCTGATTTTATAACAATGATATCCAGTCTTGTGTCATTGTTAAGTTAAGTACAACTCTTTCAGAATTGCAGTTTTAAAAAATTTCTTCTTATATATATATAATGATTAATTTTTTTAAAAGATGGAATTCTCGAGGAATTTGCACACGTAGTATTTCGATTATTCATTTACGGTTAAATGTAACCGACATAGGACGACGTCTATACAATGTGTCACGAAGAGCCACGTCGTGTTCTGGCGTATGTTGATGACAGTGCAGATTGTGCCTGCTCCGCCCATGTTTTGCATATACTCGCCCGGACTTACGTGTATGCGGTACATATGTACGAGCCCATCCTCCGACGCGCATCGACATCGTTGCGTAAATAATCCAAACTGGCAAACCGAGTCACGATCACGTTTGTATGATTATATACATGATGAGAATAAGAGAGAGAGAGAGAGAGAAACGGAAAAAAATTCCGCTGTTCTCATCTCCACTCATTCTTTGAACCCGCCCGTCTATCGGCTGTGACGCAACTTTTATTACGTGGCTTATATCGTTTTGTGAATTATGCGGCCGGTATTCGATGCAGAATACCGGACCAGGTAGAGCCGGTGAGAGAGGGTTACAAAGAGTGCGTTGTTCGCGGGACAAGCGATATTAATAACGTTGAAGCTCATTCCGCCCGTTGGTTTGCGGGATAAAAGAAAATAAAATGACGCGTTATCGATCGTTATTGGCATTCCGCTCATCACAACTATGAAATTTTATAATTTATATTTTTTTATTATTTTATATTTTAAATTAATTTTTAAAATTATCGGTCTATACTGTTTCTTTTTCAGTATGTTTATTTAAACACCTAAATTTACCAATAATTAGATAGAAATTATTTTTATAAACATTATGTCAGTAATACAATTAAAACATATTATATGCTATATTCATATATAATATTTATTATTAGATTGTTAATATGAACAATAAATCTATTTGTTCAAGTATTACTTAAAAATATATTAAAAATATATTAAAAATTGTGTATGAATTCGCGATGGCTGGCGCCACCATTCGGTTGATGCTTCAAGTTGCAAGCTGCATAATCGATCGCATCCAAATGTGCATCAGGGAATTTCCTTAGGGATCAATTTCTCTCAAATTTAAGACAACCGATTCGAATTGCAAAATTTCCAATGTATTTCACGGTTCAATGACAACAAATTTTAAGTTTCCTCTTAGAGGCGTATTTATTCCTGGGATGCCTACGGTTGATGTAACGTTTTTCTCTCTCAGAAGTAATGATGTCTCGGGTTTGCTTTCCGACACGTAATTTTGGCACGATTCGTATGGCGCTAAAGCACGCGTTTCGAAAGACAAGGACAACGAAAGAGATGACAGGGTATTTCTGTGCTTCCCTAGAGGGGAACGCAACGAACGTGATCCTCTTTCTCACAGCCACGTGGACGATACCTTCACGGTGTGACGAACGAGGGCGAATTTCCCACATCGACTCTCTCGATGAGTTACCCGTGGGATTGTCTTCACGTCGCTTAAGAACTTTCGCGAAAAAGGGGAGTCGGAAAGACAGAGAAAATAACGTTTCGTGTGTCTTTATCTCCTAATTTCGTTCGTTCACTGATGTACAAAATGTTGTCAAAGACAAATGGAGCTTTACTACAACACGTTATTAAATAAGACAAAGGAAATTGGTTTGATCCGCCAAGATTTATTAGGTTTTCTCTGTGATACGTTCAGTTGGATATATATTCGTATTTCGAATAAACTTACATTTCGCGCGTGGATTCGAACTTTTTACATTTGTATGACACTATGCTTTCGACATCCTCAACATTATGGCTGGTATTCATAATCCATTCTTGTTTTAAAACTGCCTTATAAGTAATGTCTTAAGATACAAGTATGGCTCTGTGATTGACTTATGACATCTCAAGACTTAAAACCGTCTTAAACATAAGCATTGACTATGAAAACCGGCTTATGAGTCATTGTTTAAACAAATGTCCCTGACATAGATTTTGTACATGAGTACAGCTGCGCATTTTTCACCTCGCGTAATTTCGAGATGTGATCCATGTCAAGATAAGTTTTGCACGACACGGATTCACGATACGACTGAGATGGATTTTGAGTTCAAGTTGGAATCAACCGGGTTTTCAGCGGGATTTCTCTACAACGTGAACACGAAAGCCGTGCGGACTGCCTGTTTTACAAACGACAAGACAAGAACGACTCGCGCGCGCGCGCGCGCCTATCTCGTTACACTCTCAGTGAATACATAAATATAAATTACTTAATTTCGTAACTCGGTTTAAGTTCGCGCCTACCGGAGAAGAGACGTGATCTTGAATTCATTGTCTCATCAGGGCGCACCTCGCGACGATGTACCAAGTACATAACTGTATACGCGCGCGTACACAGAACGGCGACGCCTTGCATAATCTCATTGTCCTAAACTATCTCTTTCGCTCTCGTTGCTCTATCGACGATTCGCCAGTCCTACGATGTACGCCCTCGAGACGATTCTTATATTCGGTACCGCCGCGATTTGGTTTGCTAATAGCGTTCCTCAGGGATTTGTCACGCAAGATTTAAAAAGCTCCCTAAGCCAAATACACATTTGATTTGCTTTTTTTGATTAATTTTTTCCAATTTTTTTACTAATTAAATACCGAAAAGAATGGGTGATATTGAGATTAAAAAATGCTGCCTCATGGATATTTCCTCATCGATGGCTATAAAAAAATACCGGCAACACTACATCTCAGCAACGCTGCAGGTATAAGATTACAGGAACACATCGTTCAAAGGCATCGTAACGACAATACGTCACGTGTCATGTGTAGCAACAGATGAACAGCAGATTTTGAATATCATGTTGCAAGAGAGGGTTGGGCTACCGTATGTAAAAATTATAACGCGTGTTTGACGCGTCGCTTTTAAACTCTCCGAAAATATACTTCTCTAGTGTGCAACTAACGGTAAAAAAAAATTACCATCCGTGTTAAGAATTGTCTTTATAACATCACTAAAATAAATAAAAATAGTAAGAATTGTTCATCATTAATCGGTCCAATGAATATTCCAGAATAGATGTAACGTTCATTATAGAAATGTTATTTTATATTAGATTCAATGCAGCTTTTAACTATGTGCGCGTGATAATTTATAACGTTGAATTTATAACCGAGTTCGATATATAAAGATAGTTCACACCCCGGTATACATTAATTGACTGTCATGATTTATATTTCCCCTGCAAGCTGCCACGTGTGCATATTTGATTGTTCGCCATGTGATTATATCGACATGATTAAAAATATCAAAGGACCTGTTTCTGCATCAAATAATCCGCGCACTAAATATTCACGTGTTACCTGATCGAAACATCAGATACAAACGCTGCTGCATTTGTACGTTTCGTTGCACCGCCCATTGATAATGACGTTTTCTCCAACGTGTTTCAATCGATAAGAGATACTGCTCGCGTTAAAGTTACCTCGATTCCACCGGATGTATGCATTTCTTCTCGTCCGAATGTTCCCTCCCTAACGCGATTTGCATATATCAATTAATTCATTGACGACTCGTTAGTCCAACGGGTTGCATTCCAACTGAACATCCGGGAGGGTTAAATCAAGATTTCTCCTGAGATAATCATTCCATCGCGCCCGGGCTCCGATTCATTTAGCATACTTTAGAGACCCTTCTTGGCCTCTGCGGTCGTATTCCTTCCTCTCTCTCATCGATGTTCACGGCCAGTTAATATGTTAATTGTTTTGAAGATTTAACATGCGCGTATGACGTGCCATAAAGCGTATTTTTAACACGCTAACGATCTCTTTACTTATTACTCGTTGAATATGTATCATCGATACCGAATTCTCATTTAAAGGTGCGTTAAGACGCCAAAAGATGTAATCGACGAGAATGGGTCATTTATAGAACATAAAGATGAAACTCGATGAGATATTCAGCGATAGAGGCACGTTCCGAAAGAAAAATCTATCGTCTCGCGGTACGGTGCTCGTTCGAGTGAACCTATTTGGAACACGATCATAAAAGAAGACTGCGCTCTCCATATCGAAGACTGAGTTCTTCATATTATTTGATCAGACTCGACGTTACCTAAATTGTTCCAGCCCGTTCATGGCTGCTGGAAAATTGGAAAAGCGTCTACCTCCGAGGAGAACGAGCGGCCTAGAACGCGACCGTGTAAAAGGAACTCGCGTGCGTTGTGAAGGAAGTTGCGAGAATATCGATCGATCTGCGAAACTTATACGAAGTGACGGAGTGTACGAAAGTTCTATGCACTTTGGCTGAGCTCTAGATCTCATGTAACTCATATATTCATTTTCCATTTCCTCATTTAATCTTCACGTCGCTTAAAATAATTTTGTGTAAATTAATTTTATCCTCCTCTTATATTTAAATCTGACCACGTTCGGAATTATACTTTTCACTGCTAATTCTAGAGTATTTGCTTCACGTTCTATTAAAATATATATTTATGAATTCAATTTCATTCAAAATCGCCATCGACAGCTGTTTGATAGCTTCCATCGAACCAAACAGATTGCTTCTGTCCGATCCGAGAATAGCATGTATTTCTTCGAACAGACGAAGGATACGTAAATGGTGATAGACGTAGATGCGAGAGCAGTACCTTAAATTTTTAAATATAGATTTCCGAGGAACGTATCGCGGAGATGGAGAAATGGCATACGTGCACTCTAGGAGCTAAGCGTTGTTCGGGGGCTCGTTTGAGGGTCGGATCAAGGCATTTATCCTCCATTCTGCATCTCGGCCGATCCCGCCGCACCTCTCTGTCCGACATACGAAAATTTCTCTCTTTATCCCACCCTTCCCGGACACCGCGGGGAATTCGAGGCGTTTCCATTGTGCCGTCACAATGGCCACAGCCTTCGCAGCTGTCGGCGGAAACAAATTTCTAATGTCGTATTAAACAAACCATTACAATGCTCGGATCTATTGCGGAACATTTGACACAGACACGCGCGCACACATACGCTTAGCGGCTATATTGGCTTCTGCCACCGATTGATGCGAATGGTCGAACAATAGAAGCTTCGCGGACAATATTGCGTCGTATGCGCGCGACATGCACCACCACCTCGCGAACGGCACGAGTCTCTTGACGTATTAGCACCGGATTTGTCAGATTACAGAAGAGATTTATGAAAGGCAGTTTCGATTTCTACTACATACCCATTCAGTGGGTCACGTATCGACCCGTATCGATGTCGTATGGCACTAGTAATACGTTTTATGCACTTTTATTAATTTCTCTCCAAAACGTGACTAAAAATGATACATGTGCCTGCAGAATCTTTATAACATCGCTGATAATCTCCTCCGTGCAGTTCATGACACGCTAATACGATTTAAAGTAAATGAGATATTTTTTTGCAAAATTTTGTGTTTTTCTATCAGTAATTTTATTATTATTACATAAAGTATTTAAAAATTTAAATACAACAAAATTTACATTAAGGGTTGGCAGGAATAACGGGACCATCTCATCTGCATCTCATTTGTTGTGTAGAATTATAGATACATATTTGTATACTTTGTCTCATAGAAGAGATGTTTTACCATGAGACCTTTTTGATTTCTTTTTTACGAAGCTGTGAAGACTTCTACAGAGTCAAATTTGCAATTTGATTTTGAAATAATTAATAAATAATACTATCAGTTCCTTACTCCTTGCAATTTGATTCTTAAAACATTATAATAAATAAAAGTATTTGCATTTTAACTATACTATATTGCAGATTGAGTGAAATATCAGAATAAATTTTTGCTTTTCTTTTAAAAAATGAATTATATTGTCCTTTATACGATTTTCTGGATCACAAATATCGCAATCGTATTGCATTTCCTTAGTATTTTAGTCGTAATTTTAGCCAAAAGAAATTCGTTTTGATAGAAGCCTCTATAGTCTTTCCTGCCGATCCTTAATCTTTATTTAATCTTGCGATGCAGTTTCTTTACGGACGTATATTGATTAAACCTTTCGCATTTCTTTTGCATTTTGTTTGCATTTCTTTCAATTAACAATACTACATATCAGTAAATGTTTTAAATTTATTTTTGTATATTTTATAATTTTCACTGAATTCTTATATTGTTTATTGTGGTGGTACATCATATTTAGCAATAAATATATTAATACAATTTATTTCCCTACTTAGTTACATTTTATTTGTAAAAAAATTCAATTAATTTTTTTATTGTATTAAGTATACAAATAACTATTTGAACATCTTCTCAAAACAAAAGTGTAACATGAATCTGCTCTTAGAAAGTCACGATTACATTTGTGATTTCCGCATTTCGATGAAGGAATCGACGATATGATTGAGGCGACGTAATAATCCATCGCGAATTACGTGCTTTGACGATGCCTCGTCGACGAGGTAATCCACGAAGGTCGATATGATTGGCAGCATCAGTCCGTGAGATGAAGCGCCGTAAGATTAGCAATGGAAGGGCGGTAGGGTAATTTGTATTCAAGTTAGGTGTTGTCCCGCCACCTGGCAGCCCGTGCATCCCTCTTTCCGACTCGCATCTACCTTTTCTTCCTCTCTTCCTTTCGTTCTGACATTCTCACCTCCCTCGTGCCTCTCATCTTGTCTCCACGTCGACGTCCTGTCCGTCCCGCTAGGTTGACGTATGTCCCCATCGATCACATCGTTCGCAGCCCTCTTTGGCTCGCGTTTCCACGTCCACCATGCACTACGCTCGCGCCATTGAAATTCCAGCCGGGTATAATAAGGTTTTATTGCTCTCGCGGCACGGTCTGAAAACAAAAGGTGGAGGGAACGAAGGTTCTCTGGGATGTTGGAAATAGGAGAGAGGAGGACATCGTGAAACTTTCGTCTAGCTTGAGGGTGGCTAGACTCGGTCGTAAAGCAAGAACAATGTCGATGACGGCGAATGCTTTGACTGCACCAAAAATCCATCCTCTAAATCGCGACTGATGAATTCATTAAAGTGACAATTACATTCGCTGTCAAAGGAAAAGCAGAGAGCGGGAGATAGATTGCAATTTCGGAAATATAATCGTCAATTTGTTGAATGTTCCTAAAACAAGATATATACATCATCGCAACTTGATATATACACTAAAAATTGCATACACACGTAGAGTGCATGAATTTTAAAATATTTATTGCAATACATAGATTTTGTTACAAATAATTTTTCTAACACACTCATCGTTCAGAAATGTCCGATCAAGTCACTATACGGAAGTTAGCAGTAAGCGGGGAATACGTCAGAAGAAATCTTTATCGGGATGCAGACTTGTTAGCCAAAAACAAATACGATCTGGGCAGGCACTAACACAAGCCGTATATCTGCTGGGCCTCCGTCAACACCCATGGGATTATCCATCCCATCTCATTTCCGCAGCATCCCTGTCAGCCAACATCTGCTCATATCTTTGACGATTTATTCTTATTACTTTATTCCTGAAAAACTTCAGAAAACTAAACCACGAACTTCGTCGTTGAATTTTATACAAGAATATGAGAGCGAAAACAGAACGAGGCGAATTTACATGTCGCAAACGTAGAATATACAGAATAACTGAAAATCTCTTTTATATAAATAAAAGAAAGTAAATATTTAATTTATTTGAAATAAAAATATAAGTAATTTTTCCTTATAGTTGATTTAAGTTAATTGCTATATTAAAAGAAAAAGAAATAACTACATTTTCTTTATAGCGAGTAATATTTCTGACATGTAACGCACCCTGAAATAATAAATTAATATTTATGGTAGTATAACACTTAATTGAATAATAAATTTAAATGTATCTATTATTTGTAATATATAATATGTGTGAATAACATTTATTGTGAATAACATTTGAATGCGTGAATTATTCGCTATAGCTCAACTCGCATATATAATAATAGATATTTTTATATTTCGATTCAGTTTTCGAATAATATATGGAATTCTTATTCCCACGAGTGTTGATGGAATGTTTTTATAAGTAAAGAGGGTCAAAACCTTGAAAGAGAGAGAGAAGCATCGGTTCTTTACATC
>NW_017257555.1:0-72621 GCF_001594055.1 Mycetomoellerius zeteki | reverse complement strand
TCCCTACTGAAATATAAAGACACGGAAGTGTAGGCCAAAATAAACTTCCACATGCACATTTTTTCTAGAATTCATATGATAATAATATTTAACAGCATTGCTGTATATTAATCGCTTTCAAAAAATATTTATTTAAAATAAGATTTAAAATATTTTTACTAATCCCCATAAAAAGATAAAAAGTAAAAAGGACTAATCTTCTATTTTTCATATTGTAGTGGCAAATTGATGTATTTCAATTTTATTTTTTAAAATAAGATTTGAATTATTTACAAGTCTTTCCGTAAAAAGAACTGTTCTTTATTTTTCATGACGCAGCGGCAAATTGACTATTATATTCCCAGAGTAGCAAGTTGTTTTCCGTTCTATTTCTTTTGACAGCGTAAAAATTTTATTTTACCGCCCTGAAATTATAATTATTAATTTATCACTCACGATCTGGACTTTTGTACCCTTTTATAATACAAAAGCGATAGCTTTTATGTTGTTAAGTAAAATAAAATAAAATTTTTATAAATGGATTATATGTATATATAAGCATTGTGTGTGTGTGTGTGTGTACACACACACACAAGGGCAATAAAATTGTAACGACGCAAGGGCTTTAGGAAAGAAACGTATAACATCTTTTTCCCTTATATCTCAGTTACGACGTGTAAGTAAAAAGTGCACGTACTTGGACGAAGGAATCCTTTGATCATCTTCGCATCTGGTGTAAAAGATTTAGAACAGTGCGTGTTCGCTCTTTCGGCCACATATATTGGCGTCTGTGGGGCTCGCTTTGCTGCGCTCTCTTAGCGAGTCTCTCGCCGCTACGGCCGTTTGGGAATACAACCATTATCCTCTCGACATATAGATGAAAGCGAAACCTGACCGCAGAATGGATTTATCCGGCAAACGTGCCACAAAAGGGATGAAAGTTTTCCGCTAATGCTACCGCAGACGTCGCGTCGCGCGATCACGCCGCGTCGCGCGCGCGGCAAAGGACTTTTTTCAGTTTTAATTGTCCTAAAACAAACTTGTCTGGTATTTCAGTGCACTTCATATAAATATTCGTAAATATATTAAAGTGAAATACGTATTGCAAAAAAAACTGTTTATTCAGATCGAACTTGTAATTTTATTACAATTACACATTCGATAATCTTATAAAAGTCGCTATTTTCATTTGATCATTTTTTTGTTACGTAGTTAATTTATAATTGAATATTCGGTCTTCTGAGGTATCGAATTCCAGTATCGTTTATACGTGTTGTAAAGAAATGCTTTGCTAGCTGTTACTAACAATGAGTTAGCTTGACGTTACCGGTAGTCGCATTTACCAGCGTGAGAACGCTTTATACATAGAGCGTAAAATCCTCTTTGTGAACGTGGACCACTCGATGTTATTCTCGTTCGCATTGTACAGTGTTACAATCGATACCTTATTATTACTGTATATACAAGATATATCTATTCGACCATGGACTTTACCTTCTTGTCCCCATAAAAGGGAATTTTATCACTACCATGGGGGATTTAAGTCACCTCCATTTCGGGTATTACGATATCATATTGATAGATATATAACGCTGTTAATAAAATAAATTTTTTTTTCATTTGCAGTGAAGTGTTACAAATAAGAATACATTAATATTAAGATATTTTATTATTACTTTTTTTTACTATTCTCGAAAATAATATTATTTAGATAAAAGAGATAGGTGATTATTTATATGAAATATTTTTATATAGCTGATATAATACAGAGGATGTCCTGCAGTTGTTGATATACTCTGGTAGTATTATGAATTCATAAATTCGACGATTTTATGTTGCACTCTGTTACGTGTACGTATTACGTCGCCGACGTGCATTCTTTCGTGCTTGTGCGGTAGCAATGCAAGCGTGTATAAACTGTGGTAACCGCGTTGTAACCTTGCCAATTTAGACGTAAATCGCATTCTCGGCACCGCAAAACTTTCGCGAGACGATATTGTTCTGACACTACGCAAACACACAACGAAAGCGGAGCGCAATTCCGGGACGAGTGTAGCCGGGGCTATGAATTATGCAACTCCTATTGGTTGCTGGTACCCCTCGGTAGCCCAGCACAATCCTCGTACTCTTTGTCTTTCTCTAGAAATTCTCTATGCTATTGCATCTCTCTAGTTCCATCTACTGATGCACCGAGTATAGATGCTGCTATATCAACTAACTTCTTTCGTTGTAGTATTTGATAACACATGCATTGCAGCATTCTATACGAATATCTCGAAAACAACCCTTGTCGCATTACTTTGCATTTTATTATTTTACTTTTTAGAAAAAGGTGGGTACCAAGCACTCTAATAGATTTTATGTGAGGATGATTCCTCACATAAATTCAGGATAAACACTTCATATGACCATATATACGAAATAATTAGTTTCGAAGATACAGGGTGTCAAAATTGAAGAGAAAACCATTTCGTAAACCACTCGGATTATTTTGATAAAACTTTGTATATATTTCTAGTATACGTATCTTAAATTTGTATGAGGAAAGCTCTTAAATTCTTTTAGAGTACTTAGCGTCTACCTTGTATAGTTCAAATTTAATTTGATAAAGCTATTTAATCAGCTACATAAACAGAACTAATTAGCTACATAATCAAATTCATTATTTATTTACTTTATGGCTTATACATACATTTGGTGTAATAATCACTTGTTAAAAAGATGATCGTGTATACAAAAGATGAAAGGGGCTTAAACTTTACTATACGTCGTTACTCTCGTGCCATTAAAATCTTTGAAATCAGTCGACTAAATGCCGGAGGAAAGAAATATCAAGAGAAAAACGCAAATCACCACAGTCGCATTTGAAATGCTTAAATAGAATGTGTCATAAAAAGAACGGGGCACTTTGATGGAGGCTATACATTTTATCTCAGTGAGGAAGGTGTGAGCCTCCCTTTTACTCCCTTTCCGTTTCACCCGCCAACACTAAAGAGTCGCGTCTGCTATCTTCCTTCCGCAATGCCATTGCTAACGGGGTACCATTATCAGTAACACCGGCCTAATGATTTTCAAGCGGACCACCCACTTCGCTAACTCTAAAAACTCTTTAGCGCTAAAAACCTCTACGTTAATACATTACTTTTACTTAAAAAATTATAAATAGAATTAAATGAAATAGATTGCACGGTTTTTTTATTGATATCATGTTGAGAATATGGAACTTGTAATCAATATTCATTAATTATGATTATTCAATTAGTTCTTGATATTATTTTTTATTTTTGTACGTCTTATGATAACAGTTATATGGCAAACATAAATTAATTATTTTTTTCTTAATTTTATATTATTAAATTTGATATATTTTCACACGGAAAAAATGGCTACGGTTACCACGATTAAAAGTCGCCTATCAATACGTTTTCATAAGAATTATAATACGATTGTGATGGCTGTAAGATTGGCATTTCTTAATGGCTATAGCTGTCACGATATGTTTATCTTACGGTTATCACAACCAAATATATTGATGAGCGGAAATTATTTTCAATTGTAGCAACCGTAGCGTTTTTTCCGTGCATAAGAAAATATTTTTAGAGATAACAATATTGAAAAACAAAGCATATTAAAAAATACGTGTTTATTTTTTTAATTCTCTACTATTTTTCTTTATTGTTGTGCTAACTTTAATCTTAAGCTAGCACAGCTGTTGTTTTTTGTGAATCGGAAAAAAGTCGGTAATAGAGCAATTAATTAACAAAAAAATAAGAATTAATTTTTATATAAATCGCATTTGATTATGCTGAAGTGGCTGTGCCAACTTAATAGACGTTAAAAGGACAGCGATTGAAAATTTATATGGATGTTCTGTAGTTAGGAATAAATCTGGTTGACAGTATCCCAGGTTGCGAAGCTTGAAACTAGAGTTTGTTTTGAGGGTGAAGTTAACGCCGCCGTAATGATTAATGGGTTGCCCTTTATGACGATATTGCTCTGGAGAACATCAATCTAAGCATGCAAAAGCTATTCAGAATATGCTGAATATTTAATTCAAAAATCACGCATATCATAGTATTGTAAATTCCTAAGGAGCATGCTAGATCACGACACGCGCGGAAAAATAAGAAATACGCGAAAACAAAGATTTTATTTGATAAATTTATTTATAATCTTAACATAAGTTTAACAGATATCATAAAATTTCTGATATTGATTAGAAATTATTTCAGAAATTTGCAAGAAAATAATTTTCCTGTTTTTATAATTATTGCTTAATCTCATTAGTTTATTTTCTTTAATAAGTAGATATGTAATTTTGTTTTGAACATTACCGAAAAACAATATATATTGACGGATACCATTTCACCGCGACAAATCGCTCTTCAGCCAAGCTGGATGATTTATATCGTTATTATTTCGCAGCAAGCATTAATAGTCGAGCAAACACGGTGGAAACATGTCAGGCACACGCGAAAGAGCAAAATTCCATGCGAGCAGGCAGGCGGGGTGGAGACCGTACACTTTTATTCGTCCGTTCCTTTTCTATGCCACCGATCGTTAATCATTTACTATGGTATAAGAGAAAGACAGAGAGAGAGAGAGAGAGAGAGAGGGGGGGGAGGCAGGAGAGAGAAAACGGAGAGAAAAAAACGGTAAATGGAAAAAATAGTGATCCAACGAGGTATTTTTCAGGCGAACGCTGCATCATGCCGTAGAAAACATGTTGCGCGACCTCATGAGACTGTTCATGATGCTATTCAGGTGTCTAGATATCGTACGATGCGACGGAAACGTGCACATTTGTAAGAACTACCGATGGTGCTATTGCTCATGTCGCACTTCGTGTCGTCGTTACGCTACGAAAGAATTTGCATCTACTTCTTAAAAGTAGAGACTAAAACGATATAATTTTGTCTTGGTAAAAATTTTGTTGAGTACAATTAATATATTTAAATCGTCGTTTTTTTGTTTCTAATACGAATGTTGTTGTAAATCTGATCCAAACCATTCTGACATTTTATACTTATATATAAATATTTGTATGCATTAATTTTAACAGAATTGGGAAGTAACGCATTATTATAAATATGTAACCGTTTCATTATTTTTTTTCGGTAACGATTGTTACTTTTTCTTGTCAGTAACCATAACAGACGTTACTTTTATCGTTACTTTAATCCTTTTTATATCTTTTTAATAAAATCGGCGTTCCTAAATTACAATAATTTCCTAAAGATAAATATATGTTAAAACATAAAAATATTTTAATATATTAAAGAATTATTGAAGATTTATTAAATACAAGTTTAATGTAAAGATAAGCTTATTGGTATATATACAGTAGCTTAGAATTTTAATATTGATTTTTACACAAACGTAACGGTAATGGTAATGCGTTATTTTTATGAAATAATGTTTTCAACTTTGAATTTTAAATGCTATTATGTGATAATTTTTTTTATAATTATAATATATAAAATATCTGAAGATCAGTTTTTGTAAAGCGTCAATATTATTAATTTTTAGAGCATTGTATTGTCTTCTCCGATAAGATTTCAAGATTTCTAAGTCATTGCTTGCGGGTGTGTACAATGTTATTTAGATTCGTGCGAAAACCAACGAGAAGGCAGAAGGTAAGATACGCTGTGACATAGTAACTACCGTAATATGTGTTACCATACACGAAATGCACAGTCATCTACGGTGCGCCAGCGGCAATATACGTACAGTAACATCGTCTCCGAAGAGCGAGGATCGATAGCACCGGTCGCAAGCGGGGTGCATTAAGGCTATTTTACGAGTATAGGATATCTGGAAAGCAATACTCCATTCTTGAGAATCCTCTGCGCCGCGCGATTTTTACGACATCGTATACATGCCTGTGACGTTGTCGAGTACACGGAAAAAGAGAAATACACCTTCGCGGCATGCTATACTTTTTTTGAGGCTGATAGTCGCGGGACATGAGATTAACTTTGTTTCCTCTTGAATAACTAAGTAAGAGAGTAGAATATGATATAAAATATTATAGTTGGAGATATATTAATTCTATTAAATCTCATGTGCACGTCTCTCTTTATTTTTAAAATCTTCTCAAAAATAATATAATATACATTAATATACACTAATAAGATTATATACACTAACATTCGAGAATGCTTATGATATTTTCATTGTTTCTAATTTAAGGGGATGCTGGCGTCATACATATGTTTACCGACAAAAATACCACTTTTGTTATATACTAAATACTTTGCACTAGTTTCACATAATTAAAAAATTCCTTTTCTACGATTAAAACACACATGCCAATATATTTGGTTCCAGTGTATTTTGTGTCAAAAACGGGAAAAAACTATGTATCTAATATTTGTAAGCACTAAAACGAAAAAAAGAACTAATTTTATTGCAGAGATTCATAAATTTTATACATAATTTATATCTCTAAAATGAAAAAAACCTCGCGAGATTTATACTTTCGTAAGTTGATAGAAAAAATAGATAGACAAAGGAACCGTAAGAAGTAACCTTCAATCAGCCTCGTCGATCGAAAATTTGTCTTCCTGCTAATGAAAACCGGCAGCGATATATCCTACTGTCGTGTCTTCTCTCTCTAGAGATCCTCCTCCTAATATTAAGGGACCACCTTGGCTGCGTTAATTAGTAAACTCGCTGGATGGCTCGGCTCTAGCGTTGCTAATGAGAATTTGAGTAATGACGCCGTTCTCGCGACCCGTCCTCTCCGTTTCTCGGCGAATCGGCCGATGTACTTTTGCAGGTTGTGCCACTAGCGGGACCTGCGGAGATCGATAATCCCGCCAAACCTCTCCAATACTGACACATACGGCGTTGCAATCTGTGTAGCTGGAATCAGTAATTATGGGGGTAATCATGAGCAGCGAATGGGCCTCATAAATTTTTATTGAATTTTAAATTGAACGTACGCGCGATAGATTAAATAAATCCACACTTGGCTTGTTAATTATCTGGTGTTGTTAACTTCTACACAAGTATTAAAAAAGATAAATTAAAGGCGAAAACAATGTGCGAGAAAAAGAAAAATTTTATTGCGTACAAGTAACATAATTTTTGAAGACGAACTATCGATTAATTTAATTTTATAATATTTTCTGCAAAAAATATATCAATTATCATACGTAAAAATTTTTATAATTTAAAAACACGTTTTATATCAATTTATATTTTTAAATAATTTAAAAAAATTACGATTCATGGTCGATTGATGGTGATGCGATTGAAGGGATGAAATTTACCATTTTACCCCTCATGGTTCGTGGCGCCGTCGTTCGGGAAATTGTCCAACTGCTTAGGATTTCCACCCTTGGTTAGAATCAAGTCGGGCTTTTCCACAGTTGCTCTGACGATTTAGCGAAAACGTTCTAGGCATTTATTGGTACATTCATTCAGCACGAGAGGGAGTATGCTATTATCTGCAAATTATTATTGCTTTAACTTTGCAATATAGAACAAATTAATGATTGTTTCTTATAATATATAAAAGCATTCACGAAGTTTTAAGTTTTACTTAAATTTATAAATTAAGTTTATAAAGCTACAATTATAAGTCATTATATAATTAATAATTACGTTAATACTTTTTTTTTTATAAAAGTTCTAACTCATAGATATTAAACATTTTCTTTCTATAACGAGGGAAATAGTAATTTCAATATGTATTGAAAAAAAGAAAAAATAAAATTTATATCAGGAGCTATTATCAAGTATGTTCTTTTATAAATAATACCATTTCACGAATAGAGATATATTCTTTTAATCAAAAGTGAAATAGCTTTTGAGAGTTTCATAAGAGATTCGCGCAAATATAAACTACAATATTGCAGAGGTATTCAGTTCAGTCGAGAGCCCCTTCGCAATACGAATCAACTTGCTTCAGGTTTCTCGAGAGGGAAAGTCGAATGGAAAATTATTTACGGCTTATTCATACCGTAAGCGAAGCTTAGAGAAGAGGCTCGCACGTTAAAAGTTCTCGCAATATATCGCGGAGCCCTTATTGTCTATGCAAATCCTTACCTCAACTCTGTTAAAAATACTCCTTGTATCCGATGGCCCAACCTCTCTCCAGCGAACTTACCCATTGCTCTCTACTCCCTCTACTCGAGAAGGATAGGGGAAGAAAAAAGACCGAATGCACAGAAAAAGAAGACAGAGAACGAAGACTTTCTTACCAACCTACACGGCGGCTCCAATCTTATTTTTCCGCAAGGCGCCGCCTCTTAATTTATCTGAATTTAAATTTAACGAGAAATACCCTCCTATACGCTCTGAAAAATCGGTAGCAAGTTGCCGCGACGGTTGCTTCGGTAACCGGTAGCATCTGCGCCAGAAAACTCCGACAAAGCTCCAGGGCTCAAGGTCAGGAAGTAGTTAAGCTATAGTTCCCCATGGTTTAAATATCGTCGGGATTTTAGAGTTGGAGGACCAATTTCTTAAGTGGATATAAAGTGACTTATTGCTCAGGGTTAATAAAGCCGAATGTTCACGTTTTTATGGCGACCGTTGTCATAAAGTCTTAGACCTGCCGTAACATTTTTACGTGTAATCCGCTTTTTCGAATCTATACATATCTCATTTTTGTAACATGATTAAAAATTGAAGCCATGAATTATTTACAAAATTGATGTCTTTTAAATAGCCAAGTTTTTAATTTTAGTATTATATGGCGACTTAAAGTATCAGAATTGTGGAAACTAGAAGGCTCAGGCATAGCTTAGTAACTGAGACTATTTTGAGACCGTAAACTTCGAATATATCTCAGAGATTTTAAAGTCACATTGCACACGCTGGAAGAAACTCAGGTTAGATATAGTATGCAAAGTATGATGCATAATGTTTTAAAGAAATACAAAATATTAATGAAATACTTTTACAGTTATTATAAATAATTTGTATATATAAAATTCGATAATCATTTCATAAAACACGCTGTAGAAATAAACAATAATAATTACAACGGACTATCAATATTTAACAATATATTAAAATACAAAAAAAGCCGACAAGCAGCAGGACTAATGAGAATCAGTGCGGATAATCAAGTTTTGTAGATTAAAAATGATTTTAGATTGAATGATGTTTTCTCTATATAGATTGAATGTTTCAACTCTTCTTGAAGACTCCTTTTCAGCAACGCAGATACAAATACTATCGAATATCTCAAAACGCTGTAGATACACACCAGTACAAAAAAATTTATATAACAATCGCACATATTCACATTTTCGATTACAGAAATTTTACGTTATAATACCTCGGGATTGTTTAACATAAATCGTTATTAGTTATCATGATTACTATTACATTGAGAAGATAAAATTCTGTCACGCTAAAATTGGATGATGTCCAATGTATAACTCGTATAACTAATTAAACACTTTCACAGACGTCACGCGAAGTATAGTGGGCACGTAAATCCACCTTCGTGATCTTTAATTTAGTCTTTGAACGAACTTTCGACGTGATCATCATTGACATGTCGAGTGCCGACGAGAGTGATGAAGTACATGGTTAAAGGACGAAGGCTCGGTTATTACGTAACTATAAGTCAAGTATTCCATTAATCAAGTTAGACACGACTTCGTAGCCAACTAGTTAGCGAGACGACATCTAAGGTGAACGTGCGCTGATGGAAAATGGTGAAAGCGAGAGAGAGTTATTTAGACTTTATGTAGCGAGGGGGCCGAATTCGTACGATATACGAAATGGAACAGCATTTACAAAGTCACGTATATTTGCTCACTTTTTGCCACGGTTTTCGCGCTCTGCACGAAAATAAATACCAACTTAACTTGCAAAATTTATCAGTTTGAAAATAATAAATAATGAATGTAAATATAATACAAGGAAGGAAGGAGGGAGGAAGGGAGGGAGCGGGAGAGAGAAAGAGAGAGAGAGAGAGAACTAGCGGATTACATTAAAATTAAGTTTATAATTATGTACATTCGTATCTAATAATTGTTTCAAGAGATGATATTATTCCAGTGGATATTAGGTAGATGTTTTATTTTATATAATACGATTCTATGATATGAGAAAATTGTTTTTCTGAGTTTTGTTAGATCTCAGAAATAATGGTACTTTTAGTCGTTATTCTTTGCAATCGATTTTTTATTTCGTAGAGATACTTCTGCATTCGAGCGAAAATATCACAAGTACATTTTTATATATAAATATACATACCAACATTGTGTACACTGTATTTCGTCGTTATGTGGAAACACAACGAACGAAACTCGTTCGTAAACTGTGAGACAATAAACCTGAAGAAAATTCTTGTTGAACGATGTCATTTTCTACGCAAGATAGTGTGTTCGTGCATTCAAAATATGTTATTGGTACATTTACCTCTGTATTGTCTATCGCGTGGCATTGTTATTTCTATCAAAGGAAAGTGCCTTGCAAAGGAAAATGGTGAGAATACGTAAGATAAAAATGGGGAGAATAATTTATATTTATTATAAAGGAGGAAACAGAGACAGGGGAAAGAGAGAGAGAGAGAGAGAGAGAGAGAGAGAGAATCATTAACGTAATATAGCTTTGTCATAAGCCAAACCCGATTACATCAAATCAGGACACGATAAAGCGTCCACTTAATTATCATAACGAGCTATACGCCCATATGTCAATATGCTATTCATAATTAACGCGTTCAACGTTAATTTTAATGTATGCCTCCCATTTATTCCCGTTAAATATTGAACAAATGTAATATAACATGCGTCATTGTGTTATATTAAATTAACTACATTGGAAAAATTATATTTACGATAAAGTCAACATATAAGACTAGGTTTTTTGAAAAAACTAGATTCTCTTCTATTTGAAAAATAACAGTAGTGTTTAATAAAAAAAAGTATACGTACGATTAATAAAAGTATATGTATAACAAAGATATATGTAAAGTGTTACAAATGGGATTGTGTTACACGTAAGTAACATTCTGCGATGAATAAAGTAAGACACTACTAGTGCACGCTATTCCGCATCGCCTCCTCGAATTTCGTTTGACTTCCGATAAAGCTAAAGGTACTTCGCTTCAAGGGAAAATCCTTATTTGTTCGGCATTTTACTTAATGGGGGAGCTCTATTTTTTTCTTTCAGTAGGGATTTTCTGGAGCTGGAGCTTATGGAAAAGTGCGCGACGTGCCAAGGCTTGTAGTGTCGAGACATCTTTGAAAATTAAGCGAACATTGAACGGAGCTTCTAAATATAAAATATTTAATAACATTTCTCTCGCTCTCTCTCTCTCTCACAGAGATATAATTCACATACTTTCATATAGTCTCATATATCTTACGACAATGATTGCTCTTTCTCTCTCCCCCTCTCTCTCCCTCTCTCTCTCTCCTCTCTTTTCTCTTTCTTTTTTCTTCAGTTTAAAAAAAAAATAATTATTACATCATTTGAATAACCAATCATGTGATTGAAAATATTAATATTATAGTTAAAATTATAGATAAAATATTAATTTGCAATAATCATATACAATTAACACATAAATAATATTTAAGCTCGGAAAATCCAGAGCTTAAAATAAATTAAAGTAAATATAATGACACATGCGCGACACAGTATGCTTATTATAGATTTCTATCAATAATTTAGATACATTAATCAATGTACATTAGTTTATTTCAACATCCATTTTTTAATTTTGAAAATGTAAAAAACATGTTCCAATATCCACAAGATCTAAAATGCATTTATATATATATATATATTTTTAATATCATATCTATGATGGACAGCGATGTTCAAGACATCCGCCGTAAGCCAAATGTGCCGATGTTCTCCGTAGGGAGCGATATCGAAAAACAATTGCCGGTGATAAATAAGGAAAATTGATTCAGCCGAAAGGGGAGAGCTGCCGCCTGTGTTTTCGATCCTCCCTTTCGCCGGAACGTATATCCTATCGTATCCAACGGTATCGAGGCCCATACAATATTTACGCTTTCCGTGGCAAACGCATAAATATTTCAAGAAGAGCAGCCCTTTGCCCTGGGCACCTATCGTGCACCCTCCCCCGTACTCAGGTGATCGCGTATGCTACCAGTATTCAATAATATTGATTTGAATACAGAATAAGGAACGTGACAACTTTATGTCATTTTTATGCAGCTTAAAATATTAAATGGTTATTTACTAATGTAATCATTTGATTAGTCTTTTATAAACGTATTTTGAGTATTGACAGAACATTTGTATTGAAATGAAATATACAAAGAATCGGTTTTATACAGATCATTTAGAATCTTTAAATTAAATTTATGTACCTATTACGTACCTAGTACGTACAGATCATTATTCATTATTCCATTAAATAACCATTTAATCTTTGTTGCGACAAGGCGGTATTTTGCATAAAACCATACCAAAATTTTTTCTCGAGAAAACTTTTGTATTTGCTATATATGCATAAAGCTATGATTTTTATAAATTCATGTGATTACGCATATTTCGTTTATTCGATGTTATCTTTGTGTTCATATACAAATTCAATCTTTTTACACAAGCATGCATAAACATTATACAGCAACCGCTGCTGTTCTAAAAAAAACTTTATACGAGTCTTTAAATATATTTCATGACAAGAGCGTAACAAGTCAGTGATGTCGCGCCGATCGATTTAAAAGAACCGTCTTGGCATTGTACCAAGTGAATTTATTCCGGATTAATTTTCTCCGTGCAATCTTCCTCAATTGAAATAAATTAATGTACATTTGATCGGCAAAAGCGAATTCCGAACTTGTGTTCCGAATGAATTGGATGGCAACATCGTGTGACAATGATTAGTCTAATAAATCGCGGGGAGAAAAGTGGTGGAAAAGTAAGAACATTGAATGGCGTCTCAGTCGGTCGTAGTAATTGATAGTTAGATGACGAGCAATTAATCATGCTTCTTGACCCCTTTATTCCCCTTTTCTCTTTAAGACGACTAGGAATTCTGAATCAAGGAGTAAGTATGTTTAGGTTCATCCAGCGTAGTCATTCGTTAATGAAGTCGCGTGTCCAGGCGTGAAGTTCATTTCCCTCTGAATGCGATGCGTCCGAGAATCATAATTACTGTATTCCTGGCGCATACCCATTCTGATGCGATACACGCTCAACGACTAGCCTTCTAGCACTTCCCGTCGTCGCAGAATCCCAATTAACTTAGTCTAAATAATATTGAAAATACGGAATACCGCTTATGCGAGGTCTAGGTGTTTATTGCAATTTTGATATTTAAATTGTAAAATTTAAATCTTTTAAGTTCTATCATCTCGCCATTATTCTTAGTTGCAGTTATCAGCGTATTAATTCTTGTTTCGTTATACTATATATAATTTTCAATATTAAAAGGGAACTTTTACAGATAAGGCAAAGTTGGGATTTAATAGCAGAAAATATGACACGAGACATACTTATATACAAATTGGTACTAGAATAGATTCACTTTATTATTTTCCATCGATCTGTATAAATATATGTGGATACTTCAAAAATTCTTAAAAATTCTTAAGAATTTTTAAAAATGACAGCCACAAATTTTGTCTCTATAATATTTATATACATTATTCTTAATACACTCTAAAATTGATCGTTTTCCAACTGAAGTTTCGTTGAAGATAGAAAATCGATATCTAAAATAAATAGCTAGAGAAGAAATAAAAGATGATACTCTTGGCTAAAGATAGGAAAAGATAAAATTATTTTCTTTTTCTGTTATACTGTTGTTTATCAAATCATATAAGTTCTTAATATATATAGTACGTGATGTAATTCTTGCAAATACATGCAGCGAAATTGATTAGCATGCGGCATCCTGATGTCGCATATTTATCAATTTCTGGTTACCAGAGCGTCTCGCATAATAACGCATTTGCATGGATCTCCTTTGATCCTTTCAGTGAATCGATTACGATACAGAGACGCGCGGAATGTCGATATAGCCAGACGAGCTATTCGGACATCCTGATGAGTCCCCATGTTCTATGAACTCCCTTTTATCAGCCAAAAACGACGTTGGCCGCCGCATGGAATGGCATGCACCTATGATCGTGCAAGCATTTGCGGCACGATACATGCTCGCAGAATCACGCATACACCGCGTAGAAGTATATATGTATGTTAATGGAGGTGATCGTATAACATGATCTACACTTCCGCGCATGGCTGTAACGTTTCGATTATAGGGTACCATGCTATTCGACCCGGTTAAACCATCGTGCATGGATTTAGCCGTGGTTCAGTTTCCACTTCCAAGTGAACCAATCATTGGCGAGATTCGATATCGAAGTCGCGGTATATACCTACGCCAAGTTAGACTAACGAATACGTTATGCGAATTCGATTAAGATGTAGTTGCCATCGAGAAAACGAGTTAATCGGAACTCATGTACCGATGATAATATCGCTCAATTATTGTATGTCTTACATACAAATGTATTTCATACGATAAATATTGTATTAACTAGTATTTCGTTAATCGCGATATGGTTTCGTACATTTGATAGAAAGATTTGTAAAATTATGGGTTATAAGTAAAATGAGAAAAAATGCTTATATTTGTATTTATTAAAATATGACCCTTCAATTAAGAGATTAGAACATTAGCTTAGCTCATAAGTTAAATATTATAAGAAATATATAAGGAATTGCAAATAATATGGAAAAAATAAATAGTCAAGACCATCGCATAAAACCGAAATCTTGATAAAACTTTTATGCATTTTTTGTACTCGGTTATTGGATAGTTTATTAATTTTTAATAACTGAGGAGTAAAACTAAGATAACCAGATCTTATATGACTCACTCAAGCTACTTTGCGATTTTTTTCTAATTTTTTGCTGAGACCAAAATTGAAAGCTGATGGTCAGATTTGAAAGAGGAAACATTACTGAATATTAAAAAAATATATAAGACATTTTCAAATATCTACATGGGTGCAGGAAAGATTTTAAGACATAGTAAATATATTAAATATATATTTCTCTTTTTGTAAAAAAATGTTAGAAGAATAGAAAATAAAGTGATCCAATGTTACTTTTATAAGATTATAAGTTTATTAACATATTGACAAGTTCATTGATATATAAGAATATATAAAGAACTATTTTTTAAACAACTGATTTATTTACTTATTTCCGATATTTATCAAGTAAATTATAATCTATGGTCTGGAATAACAAAAGTGTTAAAAACACCTAGTATACACATAGGTTGGTTCTATCTTATAAAGAGTTTCCTCTTTTTTGGAGGGGGGGGGGTTATAAAACGTTATGACAGAATTATAGATTAAATAAAGTATTGTAAATGCAGAGCGACAATAAAATGAAGAGTACGGAAATTAATAATCATCTCTTGGTAGTTATAATAAGCAATTACTTATCTACGAAATATTATATCACTCTATGACGTTCTGCATTTTGCTTTACTGACAATAACAGAATGAATAAACTGAGCAATAAACTGATCCAATCGAGTTAGACGGACAGCTTGTACGACTTACTAGTGCTATCTGCTGAATTGAATTCACAAATTCACCGTGTAATTATTCACAAACAGTGAGTAGGGCATATTGGGCACTAAGCCATATAGGGTCTGGTTACCTTACTTGGAATGCTAATCAATGCTTTGCCTGCAGTTACTGCGCATAAAAGATGCGTAACCCATTTACTGAACCAAAATAGGATAAATGGACTTTGTAATATTTTAATAATAATAATATTAATTAATAATAATATATTAATACTAAACAATGAGGCAGGTGTCTACGCAAATTGCATATTTTTATAAAAAAAAAAAAACTGGTTTCAACCACTGAATAAAACTTTATTAAGTTCTCCATAAATAAATCTTTATTAAGTCTATTTCCTAACGCAAAGTTGTTACACAACTAATGAGAATACAGTAATACTATATAACTAGAAGGACGTCTAGGAAGACTATATACATTTCTACCAGGGACAGTAGCGTTTAATTGAAAATTTAATTGATCGTTAATTTAATTAGATAATTTTATTTTACAAATTTCGAATTTTGATTAATTTGAAATCGATCTTCTCTTAATAATTCGTTCAGTTGCTTTTCATCATTTTTGCGTAATCATAAAATGTTTTCGCAAAAGAATTAACAATCACAATTGCGTAACGTATTGAAATTAATTGCGGTGTATTGGATTTAGGTGAAACAAGTAAGCGAAAGCGGCGTACCTACAAGCGAACAGCTAATCAACGAGGCGAATGTTCGTATGTTGACAGAGCCGTCGATTTCTACTCTTGGAGCCTCGCGTGCGCACTCGTATGCATGCATTGTACAGTATGTACGCGAAAACCATACGCAGATATGTGTACACATATGTAATCGTACATAGGCGTTGGCATTTATCGTTTCCTTCTTGTTTCCGTTGTATCGTTTTCCACGTACTTAACTTTACCGTGTATTCAAATTTGCATTCGAATGTATAGTAATATAATTGAATAATTAAAGACCAAATAGAGGAATTGTAAACGGAAATAGTAAACGAAATAGTATAATAAAATATTAAGAAAACATCTTGGAAAACACGAACAAACGTAAAAGATTTTATTTAATATATTAAGTAACTTATTTGTGCTTTCAGTTTTGATAAATAGAAGAAGCAGGAATTTATGTGACACATACTATTTATTTCAACCTCCTTTGAAGTAAGAATAGAATAAAGAGAGCACAAATGGAAGTGAAACAAAGCTTATATTTTCATTAAAGCAACTTTATTCACCTTTTCCATTTGTAAAATCTAATTGTCGAACACTGGGTCTTAAAAGGACCCAGATAAGGAAAGAATGAGTTGCACGGTTGAAGCTAGAATGCACTGGTTTATTACGAACCATCTCCTGTTAAAATACTGTAATTATGTGCGTCTTTTGATCATTTGCTGTTGACATTCTCTGAATGAATTCAATATTATTATATTTACCAAATGATAAATGTCGAGCAATTTACGAACAAACACGATGAAAATTTATTACAGTAAAGGTACCCATATCTTTGATTGTCTTTTATTTCAATGTAATATACATATTTTCCTATTTGCTGAATTATTTCGGAAGGCAAATACTAAAGATCATGCGAAAAGACTCCGCATTAATTATATTGAATCCCAAGGAAAATTGGGAAAATTGAGTCCCCAGCGAAATGAGTTTTCATATATGTTGTAGCTTAAAATGTGTTGAACAAAAAATATTATATACACTTTACTGAAATAATGGATAGTATGAGGTATGTATCAAAGACTCTGTGAGCACAAATTTTACACTTTTGATAGAACCATAGCTCAAAAACTATCTATTATTTGAATGAACCATGTAATATTTTTTGTTCAGTACATTATAAGCTACAACATATGTGAAAACCTCATTTCACCAACTCATTTCACCAAGTCTCAATTTTCTATCTAATTAATGCGGGGTCCTTTATAGCAAAATAATTATATTGAGTTAACACATAATAACATCACTTGTTGTTTATAACTTATTATTCGGGCAATAGATGTGCCAGTGCACACTGATAATATTAGCGAATATAATTATATATGTTAATGTTAGCTTTCATTTCGTGTCAATAGCACAATTGCCAGATGCAGTAACGATATTGATATGATTATTTTAATAAAATAATATATAATACCGCTCTCTCTATACATATGTAGGATGCGAATTGTGGAAAGGATTTTTTCGGATATTTTACGAGTCTTCAGAACTCACGATTTTCTGCTACTTTTCGTATCTCCATTCTTTCGTAAGACGTAGGTAAGAACGATATTAGATTTACCCGGAAAGCGGACCTTTTCACGTAACCTATACCCGAAAAAACTCGCGTGGAAAACGATAAACGACCCGTCACGGCGTGTTTCGCGATATCAATCCGATCGTCGTGCACGAGATGCGCGTGAAATATATTTCTAGAAATAGATTATCGGTTCAGCGACATGGAAGGTAAAAACGCTGAAGCATGTTGTCACGAATGCGACCCCACATTCCGTTTAAATGGAATAAAATATCAAATACGCGATTTAACAAACTATAGATTTGACATTAACGTAAAATATATGCTTATAATGCTTTTATTTATCGCGAATAAATCACTGCGCGAATAGTCTCATCACGCTGATACAAATATTTATCTCTCACAATTGCAAAAAAATATACGTATGTCTATTACAAGATATATTTGTATTTTTTCATTTTTTTGCGTAATATTAAGAGGCACTGAGACGTCTTAAATTATACCGTAAGGTACTGTCGATCAAATTCGAGTACGAATATTGAAAAGTGAATATGAATCGATGACAAAGAGACTTTTGCAAGGATACATTTTCATATATCGGATAAGAAATTCTCGTATATTCCGATAATCCATTCCTTCGTCGTCACGTAGAAAACGTGTACTGACGTTACCATATACGCGACCGTATCCCTAATGGAAAGTTTTCTTTTTCCTTTGACTGTATTTTTCGTCGTTGGGACACCGTATCCTCCCTCGAATTTCATCACGGCGTATCTCGTATTTTGCGCGTTTTCGCATGTACATATACATGAGCGTCCGCAAAACTCTACGCCAGTGATATCGGTTTCTTTCCAGAATCTAGAAATCCCTGATTCGTTTCGCCCGCTACATTGTCGTTCGTCAGGCTACAGTAAAATCCCTTATCTGGTTTCCCGACCGCATTTTAAAGTATCAAAATAGCTTCCACAGATTGTGCTCCTTTCATTCGTTGTTGCGCGCGCGCGCTGAAGAAGTCATAAGGAGTATATGCTTTATGTATCGTAAAATCTTCTGCTAGCATAATATATAAGACCTAGATAAGGCGTAAGATTCGGATAATTTAAATAAAATTCAAGTTTCAAAGCTTTTATATTACATTATTTACGACAATCAGTATTCGTATCTAATAATCAAATAATGTATTTATATACTCGTATATAGGTACACTGAGAAAAATGGTCTGATTGGATTAAATAGTAATTCTAGTGGAAAATGGACAAATCAGAATTTTTCGGTTAAATGTATTCGAATTCTAATTGATAGAGATAACTAGAATTCTGATTCACGGAAAAAAAATATTTCTGGTTTACAGCTAATTCTGATTAGCTGAAATTGCATTAGCTACTGTAGCTATGAATTTACTGATACATACAAAGGATTTGCTGCTGTATCTAATATAAGGACGTGATAGCAAAATATGCATGTCTGTTACAGATCGATTTATTTAGCAATATGAAGTTAGTTGTCACAGTTATCGGATATGTCCGTGTAAAAGATTTTTTAGATTATTCTAAAATAACTTTGCTATCATTTTTATAAGAAAATTTCTTATTCGTATAAAATATATTGTTCGTATAAATCATACAAAATTTATTGTTTCCCAAGATTGCGCAACTTCTACTTTTCATTCGCTAAAGCAAAATTATAATTAAATCATCTGCATGCACCGAATAAATTTACTCTCCAGCCGCTGTATCGCCGTCAGCTGTTTCATCCTTTGTACCAACTTCTACTCCAAACTCTTTTACTTCAACTTCGTACAGACGCTCTTTTATACGAATATAAATATTGAAAAATACATTATAATATTAGCTAGTACGCGATCTTGTATCATTTATAATATATTATTATGATCATATCGTTGTAATATTGCAACTATCGTTTATTTTCATGTTCGATTGGCAAATAAAAACATCAGAAGATATTCAATTTTTTTCAGCGTTGCACGTACAAAAGTAAAACTAAAAACCATTACATATACTTTTTCCTTGTATAATACATTCTACAATATAATACATTTAGAATATATATTTAGAACAATGTAATATATTAAGGGAAGGTCGATACCACTTTGTTTTTAGACAATTTTTCTTAAACAAAAGATAAAAATACAACTACAAAAACATAAATTCAAACTATAAAAAGTGTCTTCTATCAGATAGTATAAGCAGTTTTTATAATACTGTTTGCAATTTTGCAATAATTAAGTTTTTCGTAAGTTATGCAAAAATGAGCGTCTGACAAAATGGGCTCCAAAACTGACATAGTAAGCAATAATGCCAACATTCCTATTATAAATAAAGATATATCCTATTCTGTAAAGAAAACTAATTTATGAAACTATAAACATTTAAAATGACATAATATTATCAATAATACAGTTCACTATTATTTTAATTATGCAATTTGCAAAAGAACACCGTAAGAATTTTCTTCTCGGATTCATAGAATTTGTTTTTAGATGATTTGATATAGAAATAAGCCACAAATATATGAATTATGAGTTTATACTTCTTTAATTAGCTAAACAGATCACGTTTTTATTAGTATTAATAAGGTGCAAAGATTAGTTTCTAAGAAATAAGGGGATGTCGCTTTAGGAGACCTATATCAGTATCTGACCTTCCTCTATAATATAATATATTTAGAATATATATTTATAATTTTCTATATTTTTAAAATCAAAGTTCACCGATGAGCTTTTTATATGATATGTTCATTTACATACTTATATCAGCCATTGTATCAGTATATTCAATATTTTAAAATTAGGTTCGAAATGCGTACACCATATATGTATGCGCGCCGGTCATTCAGAATATACGGCAATATGCCAACGTGAAATACGATCGCACATACAGCGAAACAGGCTAAGCGATCACACGGTACTTCATTCGGCACTCTCGATATTGACTTGCATACATGAGTCGTTTTTTACTTACGCAAAAGAAAACAGTCTATAAATACGAGCAGGTACAGAGAATTACGAGTTAATGCCATTTGATTACGGATTTGAAAGAAGCAAAAGTTAAGCGAAAGATTAATGAGCGACTCAGACTTTTTTATATAATATAAAATAGATTTCAGTGAATAACCACCACATAAATATCACAGCAAGAAAGTTTTCGATTAAAATTTAAAAAAAGTTACGTGTATATTTTTATTTCAAACAATAGTTTTCAAGATACAGGGGTAATAGCTAATTAGGGCAATTACAGATTATACGTTTAGACGGCCACCTGTCCATGAATCGCGCATGCGGTAGTATTAAGTGTACACTTCATTGTTTAAACGTAGTTCGTAAACGAAGTTCATAATTGGCTATATTTAAACTCTCATTATTTCACAAACTATTGCTTAAAATTTACAAATAACTTTTTTTACTTAATTTTTTAAAAACTTTCGTATTGTGATATTTTGATTCGTGAATTTTGGGACACCTTGTATGTTTTGTGCTACTTATGATATAAATAATCCGTAAACAACACAACATTAAAATTATAATTTAGTTCAGTATTAAGAACGATTTATTCATGACAATTTAATAGATAGAAATGGAAACCATCTTTTGGTACCTACACCGAATTAGATTTTTGGATCTATGGATGCATACCTATTAAGGCCCAGTTTCGCAACTCATGATTAACTCTTAACCGACGTTTAACTTGTTCCTCATTTTTTTTTAATGCTAGAATTGGAAAGAGATGAGAAATAATGTTGAACCTCGTTAAGCGTTAACCGTGAGTTGTGAAACTAATTGAGAGCCTAAGACTATTGTTTATTTAACTTAATTTCGCTTTTTAGATAAAGTGCGAATTAAGATTGAAATATGTAGTCGATTTATCTCAAATTATATTAATTATTTATCTAATACGATAAATCTGTAAATTTTGCTAATTTGTTATTTTGAGTAAAACAATAATAATTTATTACAATAAAATGGTCAAAATCAGACGTGTGTAAGGATGGGGTACTTTGGCTCATATCATAAGGAAAGGTTAGGTGACTTATTGTACCGCACATGTGAACATTCATTTACAATTTAACTCTGACAAAACACTTTATATTTAATATTTCTGTATTAAAATAAGGTAGAACTAAAATAATTTATATTTGTTTTTCAGTAACAACATTTTGCTGTTTGACGATTACAAAATAACTTTGAAAGATACAATTTTTACTAAGAAGTACATATCTACTCTCTAATTTTTATTTCTACTACTTTTCTATTATGTTTTTGTTAATTTAATATAGAATTTATCACAAAGGCAATTTATACTGTGATATGTATCAATTTACCCCAAATATTGGGACAAGTTAACTACAATGCAGTATGTTTCATTTATTGCAAAAAAAGTAAACAGTGTATAGAATTATTATTAGTATGAAAATGTAGAGAAAGGTTCTCTCTATCACACTGATGTATTTTAATCATAATAGTTAATTGTTTAAAAAATCTATTACCAAAATTGTGAAAACTGTGCCAACGAGATCCGATCTTCCCTATACGGTTTGTATAATGATGATGGGCCGTTGGAAAATAATCCTAAGAATAATACGTATGAAATTAATTCTAAGAATAAAATAAATAAATTCGCGTTTACTTGCTCTTTTATAAATTAATTTCATTATACATATAAAACAGAAGTTATAAGAATTTAAAGTAGTGTGAGATCTTTATATATAATCACTCCATATAATAATAATAAAGGGAAATAATAACACATCTTAATTTTCCAGGAAAATATATTATCATATTGCTTTAAATTATAATATTATGAATATAGAAAAAATTCATTCGCTGAAGGTGAAAACTTATTATTTATACTTTTCTATATATTTTATTTATATGATAAAATTACAATAACATTACAATATTTATTCCAAATGAGAGATTTCTAGCAAGCATTAACACAAACCTTAATGAGATATTATTTTTTTTTGTAATTCACTATTAATTATGAATATAAGAAAAATTTACTTGCTGAAGGTAAAAATTTATTTATATATGTTTTTTATATGTTTTATTTATGATAAAATTACAATAACATTAGAATAATTCATCTAAATTATTTAATAATCCAAATGAGAGATTCCTAGCAAGCCATTAACATAAGTCTTAATTTAACGTTTCATTTAACGTTAGACTCTGTACGAGAATAAGCACAATAGTGCGAGCATATGGTCAATCATTGAGTATCCGGCTGCTTGCGCGGAGGATAGCGCTGATTGGTCCGTCGTCGCCGGTTGGTTGACGCGGCTCGTGGCTTTCGGCTCGCCGAGCTCGAGTCGGCTCGCTCAGTCGTACTCGAACCGCGCATCGGATAGGGTGGTGTGCTATCCTCTCTCGCAATTTCGCGACTCCGTTGTGTGCGTGTGCGCATACGTCAACTCGCCATGCGAGACGTACCACGTTGTACGTTCCTGAACGTTGTGCTTCGAATGCATTGACAGACACGAAGCGTGAGAGTGAGTCCACAGACGATAGTTGATGAATTATCGTGATCTCTAATCGCACCGCGATTTTAAATTATCGTTCTTTGGACGAAATTAGAATATAGAATACCGAGATCGTTGCCGATGCGTTGCTCAGTCACAAATTATTCGTCAGTACGCGCAGACCGATTGATGTATGACAGATTCATATAATCGCACACCGCTTCGAGCTGTCACGCGAAATTATCGCTCGTTTAAATGGAATGACGCGGTGAAACTGTCGTCATCGAAACTCACAGCTCGATATCCATTGCCGCATAAACGCACGACGATACGCTCGAGTGAATGAAAAATTCGACAAAGGCGGATCGTTTTCCATTCGTGAGGAACGTCGCGAAGACGAGAGGACGACGAAACGCGAAAAAGAGTCCACTTGACCTCGCGAGATCGAACGCTGGCGCCTTCTCTTTCAAAAGACGATCGCACGAATTCGTCACCTACGCGTCGACGATCGCCGGCAATCGAGTGCACACCGATTGACGTTCAAAGGGATATACTGGGCGGAGTTGGATGCTCCAGCCAACGACGCTAGAACGCCTGTAATTCGCGCGCGTGCAGACGTCCTCTTGCGTGTACGAGGAGAATCCTTTTCACCGGATGTGCGCACGGCGGGAGAGATAGATCGTCTTCGACATAATCTGTCGTTGACGTGACCTAGCCTAACTTTTGCTCGAACTCCACCTGGTCTTCGTACACCCCCTTCGTCTACTCCAGGCTTATCGTGTATGTGAGAGTGTGTGACGGCGCGCGCGCGGCCATCCTTCCAAACTGTGTCCCGTCGGATGAGGTGTAACTTTGCGCATTAGTTGAGGGGGTGAGTAATAAATATACCATACTACTCATACAACATTTTGAAGCAGTGCGCCGAGAAATTATCGGCCAGTAGTTTCTCTATGGAAGAAATACTTCGGAAAGCATGATACGATGTAATAATGCAATGAGTTTGCGGAAAATTGTAATTTGAGACTATTTTAATTAAATGTTTAGCGTGAGCGTGTATTATTAAATTCCAGAGAGAATTTTTTTTCATGATTAATTTTTCAAAGCGTTTTGAAATCTTGATTAACACCGTCCAGTTTGAATTCATTTTATTTTGTTGTAAATTGGATTTTTGCGAAAAAAGAAAAAGTACGCAGGCGAGAGCATATTGTGTAGCATATTGCGAGCAGCATGAGAACGTTTGTTTTAATTTAGAATAAAGAGAAACAGGGTCGGAATCAAGTTAATATGAGCTAGAAAAGCTTCACGTATTCGTCATACAAAATGAGAGTAGTTGCTTTCATTTCACAATAACGTTGCGATGTAGTTGTTATTGCAATTCTTTTTATAATATTTTTTATAGTTATTTTAGATCGTTTGTAACACCAAAAATCGCGGCACTTTGTGCAGTTAGCTCATTGTATGCCTATCGTACAACGCGTACCAAATTATAAAATACGGCATCCGAATTCTCCGGTTTATTTGTTTGGCATATATATAATTTTTCAATGGATTTAAAGGACATAGAATATGTCATAGAAATATATTCTCTGAACCTTTTATCTCAAACATCTATAAATATTCAATTGTACTCGTCATAGTACAGGTATATACCGTACATGAATATTTAACCACCAGTAAAGAAGCGTCACACAGAGCTTTGAACTAGTAAATACATTTTTAACTATTACTTATGCTTTCAATCATGAGATTTCTCGGAGTTGATCTGCATGTAATTTAGTTAACAGTCTTATAGCCTTCGGGACAGACGGTACGTTTGAAATATTCATCTTTAACCCTTTGCTGTCTCTCTATTTTCCTTAATATTTAATATTTTCTTTGATATATATACAAGAAGAAAAGGAAATAATAAGAAAATGTAAAGAGATATATTTTTAAAGGTATATATAGATAAATTTTGAAATAAATAGTTTCTTCAAAAAAATTATTCGTTTTGCGAAATATTTCATGATAATATTAATAAAGATAATATTTTTCTATATTTTGCTACCTAAAGCATTTTAGTAGAATTATTATTTGTGAGTCATAGAGAATGACATTTTCATATTTCCGTTTTTCCATTTCATTTATATTTTCATATTAATACAGCCATAAGCTTAACGTAAAAAGTTATTTAATATGATTACACATTACGGAATTATAACACACACTTACTGTATTTTTCACAACCATTTTACGTTAAAAAATGTTATTGAAATTTAAGGTAACGTGGTTTAAATAATATGAATTCGTAAATGAGGACCCCTAATATTAATGCGATAGAATTTCAATTCGAATTTATCTGCACACAGAATTTCGAGAAACGAAATACGATATTCAAAATGTCTAAGTATAGTAAAGAGTTAAACCATGTAGAGATTAATTGCGTCCGCAAAGGACACTGCTCGAGTGCAAAAAGGCGCAGTCGTCAGAGAAATAATATATCCGTCCGCGCTTTAAAGGTTCGCCGAACCGCGGTAGATCCGGCGCGCACGTATATTTCGTCGGTATATGGCGCCGAAAATAGTCGGTCGTTTTGGAACGTCTTTCTGCGGACCGTTTAAGAGTAACCTGGCGGAGAAAGATGAGGAGGGCAGTGCTGGCGCTAATTGGTTAATGTCCGTCATTACTATACTCTCTGGCGTGGGAGGCGAAGGCAGAATTAAAACCGGCTATCAACCAGCGAGAGAAGGAAGAACCAAGGAAAAAAGCTCCTCCGCGATCTTTATAACGAGGTTGTTGCGGTTTCATTTGCACGACCTCTTAAAGATGTAAAAGATATATCATTGTGGCTCTTGCAAAAAGAAATATCATTTTTTGTTATTCATTAGAATAGACGTGAAACAATTAAGGAGTCAACGAAATTATGTTTGCCGCTTTGATGTTAATCGCACACGCGTTCTTTCTCGCACGATTGTTGGATTTGTTCGTCTAGAGGTCTCGTTAAGGTCATGCAAGGAACTTATCGTGAATACATCCCTCGGTCTCGAAGCACGTGATCCCGTAATTAGCAGTAGTCGACGTTTACTTTGGCGACAAAAGGAAGCCGTCTTCCTCTATTATTCTAAAAAAAAAATTCACTTCAAATCTAAGGGAAAGACTCTTTCATTCGACTCGTTTAATTTCTAAAATATACTTGTTATAATTTTAGAAGTTATTTCGAAATTGATTATATTAAAATAACCCAAAATTACCCCCAATGAACGTTTGCATATACTGCATTATTAAATTTCATTTACAGAACTTACCTGTATTGAACCTACGTTAATTAATTTCTACAAGCAATTTTGTAATTTACGTAATACGAGTAAATCGATGATCAGCTTACCGAGAGTTCCGTTGTTTGGATTGTACGCGTATTTACTGAATATTACAGTAATTACGCTTTTATATGCTGGGACGGACTTAATACGCGTGCATGCAAAATGTATGCGGCGGAATTCAAAATTGCGGTTTTCCGCGACTAACTGAAGATTACGAAATAATGAGAGTGGGAGCACGCATTCTCCTTAAAAAATGTAGAGTTTCAAAGCACAGTACGATTATGGCTTTACCGCTGTGTCATAAATATCGTTGCGCATTATACTTATCTTAACATATTGCGCCTTGGGGTCTTTCAAATTTTTGTAGCGCGTTTTTCCTGGATATCCTCTATACGTGACTACAAATATAAAGCACTGTTATCAAGCATGGTTTCGAATCTTGCGTACAAGCGCATTCTAGACGATCGGTAACCATGATTCGATTCTCGCACGTAGAAAGTATGAGAAATTGAAAGATTCCAGATAGGGCGCAGCGGTGCTCGCCACCGACATGTAAGTTCGTAGTCACGTGAGGCCGAATGACTAACATCCCCGTCTTTACTACACGAGAATACACTTATGCGCCAGGGCATTCATTTTCCGCTATCGTGAGCCGTACTTTCCGCGCAAGTGGCTCGCGAGATTGAAAAATTCTAGATAAGAAGATGTTAAACTAGCATCCTACGCGTCTTTGAGCGACCATATGATTCTTTCTGTATTAATCCAATTTCGACATGCAGTTAGGACATCTATGTTAATAACTTAATTTCTACAGATTTTCTCCACTGATGTCCGTTTCTACCAATAAAGTTAATTTTAATCTTGCCTTAACTCTTAATCTTAACTTAATTCATCTTTTTCTAGTTCTAAGAATTAGAAAAAGATGAAGAATAAGTTGAGCCGAGATTAAAATTAACCTATATTGATAGATATGAGCATAAGGAATCGTTTTTGGTTTGCTTTGAGTTGAACTTATAAGTCTTATAAATTTTATTTTATTTTTTATCTGAAAGTAGGACATTAAATATAACATGCAGCTGTGATAGGGATTTATTCCTTGACGTGCGTGCCGAGTAATGGCTGGTGCGAGGCGTTGCTATGAATCAATTAATTATGATACGTGTAATTATGATACGTGTAATTATAATTAATAAAGCGTTCGTGTTACATTTAGAGTTCATTTTACATTTATCCATTACGAATGATCGCTTGGATAATTCAAACAAAATTTCAAATATTATTGTAGCTTACGGTCGGCGAGTATTTTGACCAATAACGTCGCTCTTTGTAAGAACGACATCAAATACAAATCCATTGTATTTATGGGAAATTAATAGCATTCCTACATCAGAATGATGGAATGCGAAGTTGTGAATTCCTTTCTCGTTTCCAATGTGAATTTATTCGCCGCGTAGTCATGCTTAATTCGTCGGTAATTATACTCGCGCTCGCGTACATTCTTCGCTTTGAAATTTCATCGTAAGCGCACAGCCATCCGTCAGTTATCCGCGAAACAATTTCATATTTTCAATGTTAAACTCAGAGTGAATACCAATATCGCGAAAATTTCTCGCGACATACCCCGTTGCTCTGGCATTGCCCCGACGGCCCATTTGCATAGTACGACCGCCAGCCAACGCCATTTTCGTGCGACGTTTTTATTAGGCCGATGCAGCCGGCAGGGAATTTCTTTTCCGCCGTTTTGCGAGATCCTAAATTGCGCGCGCTGCATCGCAAATCCGAGAGCATTTGCTTTTACAGGGCAAAGGGAAAGACTTCTGTCGCGGTTGACGCCATTAGCGTGTGCCATAGTAGGTAGACGGCTACATTTACAACTGGCCACACGAAAGCCGACAGCAACTTGTGTACATTTCAACGGCGAGTGCACTTAAAATTCCCATTTACTTGCTGCACGCAGCCATTCGTATCGGCGTGAACGCATCCTCGCACGAAAGAGGTTACCGACCAATTGAAACCTACTATCGCGTCATTGTTACGAACGAGAGGGAAGATACGTGCAAAAGTGTTTTGAAGTATAATGGCAGCACTTGACCGAAATAAAAGAATTTTTCCCGTAGGTACTATCGGCTGACAGTAGTTATTGAAAGTGGAAAGTTTTCGCTTAGTTATTAGTGGTAATAATTTAAAATAAATATTCTAATTATCTTTGTAATTACAGTAACCTCTTTTTTATTTTATTTTAATTTGAATGAAATTTTTTTATCTCTTTCATTATTTCGAATAATGTAAGTATTTTGAAGCACTGTTCATAGAATATTCTTGTTTAAATACCAGAAAAACGATCAAACTTGGTGAACTTTTCACGTAGCAGTCGCAAAGTTGATAAGAATATTGTCTGTTTTTTCATATTACTTTGTCCCTACATCAAATTTCTTATGCGCCCTGCTAGATCTCATTAGGTTGGATTCCCATTACGAGGATGGTGTATAATGACCCAAGAAAAGTAGCCAAGTGCTTAATACAGTAATCAAGACTAAAGGTCAGCCATTCGCACGTAAGGTGACGAAAATTGGAAAGACCCTTTTCTAAGAAAACGTTTTTGCTGTTCCATCCCATTCGCAGAATATAGTTAGATTATAGGTCTGTTTTTTATTCCTGCACTCTCCGAACTGGTACACAGTGCAAACATATATTTGTTTCACTTCAACTTATTGTACCGTGTGTACAAACGCATGCTTGTTTCACTTCAACTTATTGCATTGTGTGTACCAGTTCAGAAAGTAGGGGGGGGGGGTACAAGAATTAAAAAAACGGACCTTATATCTCGCGTATTAATATTACTACGAAGAAAATAATTTTGCATGATCATGAATATATTATTTTTGTTAATATTTGATTATTTTAAAAATGCGTAAAAGGAAAGATCTTTTTCTAACATTACATAAAAATTCACATGTATATATGTGTTAACCTATCACATAGTTTATTTCGAAGTTTAAAGTTGTTATATGTTCGGCGATAGAATATCCTTTCTTCTAGAATATCCTTTCTTTCGTGTCTAGTACAATAAGCTGCCAACGGCTTAACAACTGATTTATTGTCAATTTAACTTTTGGGATTGGCTAAGTTAACATGCCAATACGTAACTTAAGTAACTTTCGCACAAGTTTAAACTTTAGCTCGTATAATGCAAAACGTAACATTAATTGAATAAAATTATAGTTTTCTTCAATAAAATGTTAAATTATTTATCTCACGATTTTTAATATTAAACGACTTAGAACGGAAAAATTCCAGAGACCGAGATAGAATAGGCGCGTGTGAATGTTCGATCGTACTAACGCGTTTCTTCCTAGAAGGGCGCGTTTCGCTCGCGTGCTTTTCTTTCTAATACCGGTGGATCCAGGCAAGCGTTATTGAAAATCCGTATGCGAGACGACACGGCGACGAGCCCGACGACGTCGCAACAGCTCGTGTGTTTAACCCCCGACCAAGGACGCGTATACTTTAGCTACCCCTTTTAAGTATTCCTGCAATAGCGCCAGAGGCCATGTGGCGTGTAACCTCAAGGTTAGTTCTGTTGTAACCAGCTAGAAACCGCGTTAATATCTTCGTCGTTGGTTGAAAGTAACAGACACGAACATCGTGCAAAAGAGAAATCCTTTCTTAGAGAGAATATTGACAGAGTCGATGTAAGAACAAGTTTGGCAGTAAAGTTCGTCCGCGAAATTCATGTGGTTCTACTTTCTGCTAAGATCATATTTAGTAAAGTTCGGCAAATGAAACAGCTCGGTTATTTGTCCATTCGTGCTCGTAATTTTGAGGAAGTTCTCTCTTTCTTTCATGAAAAATTATTTATGTATTTTAATAAAGGGAAGTATTCAAATTTTAAAAGCAGTAGGAAGAAGATTGAGGAAAAATGAGAAAAAATGAGGAAGGATTACTTGTGTTTCATGTAGAGAAAATGCAAAATTAAAAAATCTTTTCGAAAAAATATGACTTTCTATATTATAATTAGAACGTGAAAATTATTGTTTAAACAATGTTTATTGTGATTAATCCCTTGTAAGAAAATATGTAACTCGTGTAACTGTATAATAAGACAATTTAGTATTAATTTACATTTATCACGTTATATTCATAGTAAATCAAAATTATTAGAGTATAAAATATTGTATATCTTACACTTATAGCGCAATTAAAATGTCAGAAGTTCACCTAAAAAGAGAAATTACAGTCTCTTTTAAAAATCTCAAAGATTCTCAAAAATAATAAAATGTAGAATATCGTAGCGTAAAGACAATTTTAGGATTGTAATGGTATTTACTCGCAAACAAATATTTTTTCGAAAACGAAATTGGAATTTCAGTCAAATCATTATAAAACAAATTTTTAAGATACTTCATTTTACATAGAATTTTTCAGTGTATTATTACCTAGTTACCTATTTCTTAGCAAACATAAAAAGTTTTCATTTTTTTAACAAAAAGTGAAAAAAAAGTATAAATGAAAATTTTTTAATGAAAACTTTTTACGATCACTAGCAAGAAATACATTTACAAAAATCATATGTAAAAGGAAATATTTTTAAAAAAATCTATTTTTTAAATTGTTATTTGATTCAAATTCTATTTTTTTTAAATGTTACAAATGGGTTCTATGGCAATCTTAAAATTTTTTATGGTACCATATTCTACACATATATTGGAATACCTTTAAGAATTTTTTTTAGATTTTTAAAAGAGGATATAATTTCTCATTTATTTACTTTAAACTAAAAAATTGATTTTTTCATATTATTAAATTGTTCTCTGAAATTAAGTCTTTATCTGAAAGTTTTTATTTGAAAAATCAATTTTTTCTCTAAAGCCCTTCTTCTGTTTTTTTTCCTTCTTTAAGAAAGTTTCCCGAAATCCGGTCGGATATCCGATTCGAAGAAATTGCCTTTTCGGATATCCGACCGGATATCCAGTATCCAGTAATTTTACGATCCGGTGCATCCTTAGTGGTGAATAACGAGCTAATATTGCTCGGAAGGCGCTGCGCGTTTAATCAACGGCAATAAAATAATCGATACCGATGCAGCCGTCTATATCATTATTGGCACTTTGTAATAAAGCAGATATTGGAAAAATAAGTTAACACGAGGCAGAACGATCGCCTGCATCGCAAGGATTGAGATACGTCTTACAGGCTCCTGGGGACAAGTTAGTTGGGAGAGCGCTGCACGGAATTTCCGCGTAAACGTTGCGGTACATCGCGCGTGCTCGAGAAATTGATGCCCCCGTGGGAAGGGACAGCACTTCCTCCTAAATAAGGGACTCGCGCGGGGGTAGTCGCGCGAGTTTGGAAATTGTGACCGCAACGCAACCGACGAGAGTGTCCTTGTCACGTGCGACCGGGATCGCTCCTGGGATAAGCGCTTTTCTCTTCCGTGCTTCCTCTATTTTGCGCCGTGCACGCTTCACTTCAGGAACAAGCCGGTACGGAACGTTTATTGTCATCCAGCGAACGTAGAGTGTCGCGTCATCGTTCTTGTACGGTAGTTATTACTAAGGATTGGACACGACCTTTTTCGTTAAGTCTGAAATATTGTTCACCTCGCAACGTAATATATCAGCACGTATAGGTAGTAAATTTTAGAGTGAAGACATTAGAGGAAGAGAAATACTATAATTTTATTTATTTTAATATAAATTTTAATTTAATAAATTTTTTAAATGTTAAACCTTTTCTTATTAAATAATGTTTTTTTAATGAAACTTTCAAATTCTACAAAGAATTTAAAGTATAAAATTAGAGTTATTATTAAAATAACTATAAATGAAATTGTTTTTTATGCAATTTTTAATATTATGCTTTAATATTTTTTTAAATATAATGCGAGACACATTTTTTGTTCTATTTAAATTTGTAAATGTAGTTTTACACAGCTTTTCTTCATTTAATGTAAATTATTTTAAATTTATCACACACACGTATAACTCTTGTGGCTATGTGAAGATTTCGAGTAAGATTAATAGTGATCAGATAAAATAAATTCGTGATAACGATTTGGACGCACTGCAATTTAGAAGAGAATTCGTGCCAACGATCTCTTATTGTTTATGTTTGAAACTAGTTAGTACGTGCAGTAGGTATACTCGTTTGACGGCGGACAGGAAAGATAGACGAAGTCAGTAAACTAGGTAAGCTAAACTGACAATCATAGCTTTAAAAGTACCGTATAGTCGAAACTTTTGCCCGGGATTCCGATCCGTAGAAATTAGTCGGTTAGACCGAAACTTGTCGAAGTTTCGTATCACGCTGCACTCTGTTCCTTGATTTGGCACGTGAGAAGATTTTAACGGATATCGTAGCAAAGCGCAAAGCGTGTACAAATCGAACCAGCGTAAAAACGTAAAAGAGTTTGCTCGGAACCAGGTAGAGTGAGATTATCAGTCGCCATGGAGTGTTATACGTTTTTTCCTCCCTTTATTTTCCTATCTAATCTATTTGTACAGCCATTGCATTACGCGACGTGTAACAAAAAATTACAATGTCTACCACATGCTTGAAGCTTTATCGCATTTTAATTCACCATGCGGGCCAATATTAAACGCGATATAAACGGTGCTAGCTGGCCAATTTGGTACGGAAACGAAATGGGAGTAAAAAACGCCGTGGATCGCTTGAGAATTTCGGTCGTGGCAAAGTGCGCCGTGGACGCATTTTATTTTACACGGCGGACATGCCGTATCAGCGTGGAAAGTGGAGCGCGCTCGCATAGCCATTCCTAGGCCAGACATTTTCCCGAGCTGCCTTTGCAGCTGTTTCTCCGTTTTGCGTTCCTCTTTTCTTCCTTTGTCCCTTTTTTCATTTTTTTTTTTGACGTACCCAGAGATGCGCAAATATTTTACGCGAACTGATACCAACACAACATACACGCGCTGGCGCTATAAATGATAGCGCGAACATGTTTCACCGAGATGCCGCTTCTCTTTTGCAGCCGGATATACCGAGAAATAGAAGGCTCGTTTTAGATACATTGAAGATAAATTCTCCCGCTATTTCTCTGCTATTTTGATAAAATGTTTTAAAAAGATTTTTGAATGGCGCGACACGAAGAGCAATGAGAGAAAAATGTCGATGAATTGCGCTCTAATCGAACAAGAGATATATATCTGAAAGAAGAGGGAGATAGAAAAATTACTTCATATCCATAAATTGAATATAGCCGTTATTGTTATATCGTGCAAATCGTTAATTCCCTTCCTGATGGTAATCAAAGTAACATCGTGATTGATTACCTTTGGACACGACGTGTCACGCATATCGCCCGATAAACGATGCACAGTTATAATAAATTTCTGCGGCTACATTCGATCAGCAACAGCGTTCTATTTGACCCTGGTCTTTGCTATCTTTTTGTGCATAAATCGCATCGCGAGGCAAATAAAGATTCTGCATGGATAACGCTGCACGTTCACGATTCAGCGGCATGAATGATAGCGCGAAAAACCAGGGTTTCACCTCATAACGTTTCGCCTCTTTCTTATGGTAGAGCAGATAAATAGCTAGTTCGTTTCGGTAAATTTTCATACGTCTTATTCTTTAGAAAATTACAATATTCAAACACGAGTATTTCAGGAGGTACGACCATGTAGTTGTCGTTAAATTAAGCTGAATAATTCCGTCTTCGAATTGGCAGCGTAAAAGAGAATCGACATCTTTGTTGCATTCGAATTTTAAAGCTTTTGATGGATCGAATATTCACTTTATTCGTTGAATAGTCTGATGGAACATTTCCCATCGCTCGTCTTCACTTTCCTATTCTTTATTATCCGATAATCGACGGCTTTCAAGTCCGTATAGTGACGTTTAATTTGTCATTTGTTCCCTTCTATTAACAATGGGAGTTGCAGGTACAATTGAATGTAGAATTATATCATGCCAATTGTATGATTAATTTGCAATACAGTATATTACTAGGAGTTCAGAATATTATGTGCATATTAACAATTGCTCAAACGTTCATAAAATTAAATATTGAAATTGTCATAAAACTGCTAATCTTAATTTATTACAATATTAATTATATATAAATCTTTTTTTAGCGTGATATTTTTTACATATTTTTCTGCGATGTTTGTAAAATTATTTCTTTGTTACCATAAATTCATATCCCACAATACGCTATTTTTCTTAACAAAGCTGCCCGGATGTAGAGCTTACACGGTTGCTCGCACGCGCGAGAGTTATGGTTAAGCAACCGAGATGGTGAGGCCGGGTCGCGGGCCAACGAAGTAAATTTACGCTGATGAGAAAATTCCACGTGTATTGGATCGATAAGGAAAATGGAATGTAATTTTCATAAACTCTTTCTCGGTTAAAATCGATTGTTATCGTAAATGATTATCGTTGTTCTAATTATGGTCAATTAAGCAGGTAAGCGCGAGCTTCAATTATGAGCAGCCCATATTTTCCGTTCGAAGAGCTGATACCGTTAGAACGAAGTAGTAAATAAATGAATTTATTGATTTGCATACGCATATGTAGCTTTTTGCATTATTTAATTATAATGGTATTAATTCGCTTGATTTCTCTAACATTCCAATTAGCATTATATGGTAAATGCTCGAATATCTACGGTACTTTGGCGAATCGATTAATCCAAAAAGCTATATAATAATAGATGTTTTGTACAGTCGGATAATAATTTATTTCCTAATTCGCTGATGATTGCGTGTTTGTGGACAACGACCGACATGTGATTCGATATTTTTTTCACGGCGTCATCTGAGTAGATTTATCGAATCATTCAATTTTTCCTTCAAAGACTAGATCGGCTATTAAACCAAATATTGATTCGCGGTTGCCCGAGCTAAACGGACCAATATGAACTTTGCAGCAATGGCTCGGGGCAACGGCCGGATTGGGATGCAAGTGAATAATACAGTACACGAATAGCTGCCAATACTTCAGTCTCGCTAACGAACCTTTCCAACCTAAGGAAGCTCCATTACGCGATAAATCACATCGGGCGCAAAGAATGCTATTTGTATTCGTTTGTTGATTTGAATGAATAGATCCGTGCACGTACCGTATACCTATACAGTCAATAATCCTGTAAATCATATCAGCTGTTTCGGGAATTAACTGTTATTGGTTGAATAAAAAAACACTCTCTTTTATATGAAATACCTAATGGATCAATATTTCTCTCTCCCTCTAGATAATTTAAGATAAATGGATATAAAATGAAAATTGGAAAGTCGAAAACATTGGTTTTTAGTTACATTACATATTTTATTATATTATATTTACATTTTATACATTCTAAAAATCATATTTGCCTTGCATTAACTGCTGGAAGAGTGATGTATATACAAATAGTTAAATTTTTAATTTTTCTCCCAACTTTCTCAAGTGATGTGAGTTGTTTTCTTACTAATTGTTGATTTCATTATTAATTATAAATAATGACAAAGAAACAACTTTTTTCTTTTTATCGTTGAACTTAAACTTATAAATATCATACATTGATATATATTTTGTCAGGTTATTTTATGTCTATTAATTAAATATTGGGGAATTCTAATAAATACGAAAAATATACTTCTGAAATATACCCCCGAAGATTTCGAATGAAATAATTTAATTCACTAATTGCCGAATACGTCTTACTATCCTAAAATAGAAATTATTTCTCGTACGATTTAAACAACGGTAGAATCTCTTTTTAAAATTAATCCATTACCATGTGGTGGCGCGCGTTGTGTAGTTACGGTACATTAACTATAAAGGGTGAGCAGTGCGTCCTTTTCCCGTCTTTCACCCTTTCTTTCTGTTTATTTTCCTCCTGCGTCTCCCTTTATTGTGTTATTTATGTGCTTAATACCAGCTTAAGCGAAGTGGCTCAACCTTTCTCGTAATCTGTCGCTTTTTTCCTCCGTATTTTTCCTCTCGCGCAATACAGATACGTAGGCGGCTTATTTTGTTCTTGACGGCTTCGTAATCCTGTGATTTTTCTTGCGGAAGAAACCTGATGTGCGAAGTAAAAACGTAGAGGTAAGAATAATTCGCGGTGAGGAGATAGGATGAATTAATCGCGCTCGATGTAGTTCTAATTGTCACGCGAAGCATAGTCGATTCGTGCAAGTGGCCTTGTTCGACATCGATCGGATATATCAACGAGTTCTGCGAGTGACGGTGCGACCAGAAAAATCGTGATTTAAACGGCCGAACTACTTCGTGTCCCGCCGTCTTCGCCGTTTGGTGTCCCCGACTTCCCCTTGACTCTCTCATACATTTTGTTCTCCATTCTTTATTCCTCATGACTCGGTTGCCGGGTTCGTTCCTCTTTGTACTTTTCTCCCGGAACTGTACAACATACGTTCTCTCATACTCACCTCGGACCGTGATTTTCTAAATGCTTCTTCCGAGGTGTCTGAAATTGTTTGCTAGCAAGATACGGTAGATAATTTGAAAAAAAGTTCATTTTTTTTTTATAATCGCTAATTCATACGACAACAGCAAACTGCAGATTGCAGAAATTAAAGGCGACTTTTAGAGATGTTAAAAATGGAACTATTGGTTTCTCGTGAAAATTCTTTAATATTTTCGTAGTCGGTTTATTGTGAATTATTTTTCTTTTTTTATATTGGCAGATTTCAATATTTTTCATGATGCAATTTAACTACAAATTTACAAGATGAAGAGAAGAATTATTCTTCACCTATATCTGGATTGTTTCATCATTGAAATATGAAGTTATAGAATATATTTTTGGATTTTAACTGTAGGACAATATTACTGGGATTTTTTTATTTTCACACTTATTTAATATTTTTCTTATTATTTGTTTAGAGGAGAATTGCTGAATAATACCATTTAAATTATTTCTTGTTATATTTTTCATTTTATATTGATTTGTACGTAAAAAAAATATTTTAGAATAAATTTTTTTTATGGAAATATAAAAATTCAAAATAAAATTGCATGATTATATTTATTATCAGTTACATAAATTAGGCAAGAATTAATCAGTTGTACCTGATTTTTTAAAATGTTGTTAGCACGCACAAAACAAGATGTAACTTGTTAAATTTTTGTCTATATTACTCATTTCTCATTTGTTTCACATTTTTGTTATTAAATATTGCTTATAAAGTAATTATATAAAATATTGAGGTACGATTTAGGCGACCGGTATAACGGCAACTGTCCCCTAAATGTTACGAAATAATATTTGCGAAATAATTTTTTTATTAAAATATCATACGATTCGTGTCATACAGATGAATAAATATAAAATCAATTAATTTATTGTATGCATGTCTCTTTTACGTATCAATATACTTGGATATTTAATTAGTTTTAATCTAAAGCGAAATGAATCACGTCCAGATGTTAACTAGTCTAACGACTTCATTACTTATATGACAGGGTATTCTTTAATAAGAGACAGTTTTGCTAATTAAACACGAGTTATCATTTATAATCAATAAAATGATCTCGTCCAAGCGACTTGTATATGTAATATATACGTCCTCCTCTTTCTCGAATTTTTTTCAAAGAGATCACCACTGGTGACGCGGATTCTTTCACGAGCGGCTTGGTCATTTCAGCCGGTTATATCTCTTAAAAGCGCCTGTATATCTTGTCATTTCTATCAAGACGACACCGGTACTCTTCGTCGCGATTACTTGCGAATGTTTGCGCTATTTACCGATAAGCTCGCCGATATTACGTTGCATCTCGTTTAATTATAATTAAACTCTTACTAATAGTCGGCCCGACGCTGTTCTACGACGCTATAACTGCTGCCGTATACTAACGAACTCGAATGGGGAGTTCAATTAAACGCTACTTAGCACGACCGATACTTCCTGGTGCTTCCCTTGCTCCTCTTGCGACATCGTCAACGTCTTTCGCCACGCTAATCGTCTCTCATACTACGGAAGATGCACCTGCATCCCATGTCATCCAACCGTATATCGAAGGAGATGAAATTGTTCGGTAACGTGCCAATCATCTCGTCGTGCCTGCAAACCTATACATAAGCAACTTATAATTAGCGAAGTAGCGGTATTGATTTGTTTCATAGCCGATAACTGATGTCAACTGTGAATTAGTTTAGGTTATCGATTATTGATTATAATTAATTTTAACAGTTTTTATACCGAATAAAATTTAACAAAATATAAATTCGAGGGACGTGTTTCTGTGATCCCGATAGTGCATTTATGCGTTTCGATATCACGTAACATGCCACCATGTTTCAGCTTTGTTCACGGTTCATTTTAAAGAATTAATATATGTATATGCATTATATGACAAGGCATCGATGGAAGGCTCGTAAAATTATGATTTTCCCGGATTACGGGCGGAAAATTTATCATTGGCTACACAAATACTTTCAGAATGAATTTAACGATCAATATCTATAAGCGCACATTCTTTGTAAAAATGCCGTAACTTGTCTAGTAAAGGAATTTTCCAAAGAGATAATAGATATTCCAAGCTTCTAGCCATACTGAAACTTCTCATTCAATAGGGTAATCAACATTTCTCAACAATAATTGCCGAACGGTTTCGCTCGGAACGTTTCTGACCATTTGTTATCTCTTAAGTCACGTCACAGTCTAACTCATACACGGGACGAATAGAAATACTATATATTCATTTTGACAATCTTTTTTTTTCTCGACGAAAATATTTGGAACGTCTGTTTAAATTTATTATGAATCTTCAATACGAAAAATAATTAATCTTTTTTTATCTAAAAAATTTGATGTGTATCTGACGTATTCAAAAAAGTAAAGATAAGCCAATGAAGAGTTTCTGTTGTGAATATTTATGCTTCTGTTTTTATCAGATAAAAATTCTAAAACCGATTCAGTATATCAGTATCAGTAGTTTCTCGTTCCTAATATCGTTTCACTGTCATAAACTATTAGAGAAAAAGTAAATTAGAATTGTTCGACGGACAAATCGCTGATATAAAATGGCAGCTACGAACTCCGGTTTTTTTGCTAAAAATATTTGTGTGATACTCGTCATACTGGTCCGCGCTTGTACGAAACTTTAATATGATGAAATTCAGTTCGTGGAGCAAACTGAATTTATACCTACCGTAACGATCTCTCCATCACTATCCATTTTTCCAGAGCTTTTACTGGCATTCGCGGCAGCACTCAGTCAAAATTTTCCAAAGCGAGGCCGGCTCGCTCCGTTGCATCGGTAATCATTGCACTCGAATGCACAAGGTAATACTTCACCAGGGCTTTGACGCGCAAGCTTTGCCCGCAGGTGCGGAATCGTCGGCTCGCTGCGACAGCTGCGCGACGCCCGTACGGTACAACCACGTGAAGCGGCTTGTTTAACGATAATTATAACACCGCCAATTCGATGCTTGTTCGCGGTTATGACACATACGCGTGATAGCGATATCCCCCGATTCGAACTATGTATTCTCAGCCATGTAGGAAGCGAGTATAGGATTTATAGGGATATATTTCAATTCAATAAATTTAAATTTTTGAAATTTTTCGAGCCGAACGCATTCGTCATTATTGAACAAAATATAATTTTAGAAGACAATGTTATGTAAGTTTTACATTTACATTATGGAACAACATACACAAACAAATTGTCCTACTTTTTTAAATATATATAGAATTGTAATTATAATTATATAAACTAATATTTGCCATAGGAATAGGGGTGTAAAAATTGAAGACACTCGAGTGATGATACTGATGATAAAAATGATTAAGTGTTGTATTACAATATAAGTGAAGTAGTAAGATTTATTGCGTATTATCTTTTTAATTGCACGCTGTTTGGATTGGACGCCGAAATTTTGCTGTTACTGGCTTGGCTAGATTGTCCGAGCTCGCGCACGGGGAATTCGTCATATCCACGCGTCAGCTGCAACGCACTGACGGATTACAACCGTGCAGGCACGTCGGTTAACGATAATAACACCGTCGTTTTCCACGTACATCAACGTGTAACATATGCACATGGTGCGCCGATACATGCGCGGATATTTAAAGCCGGAACTTTGCCAATAGCTTAGCTTACAATTAGCCATCTGCACAGCGCTTGATATATCCGATGTTGTGCGGTTAACCGGTTAACTTGCTGAACGGATTAATCGATTAACCAATTTATTGAATTATTTTGTCCATCGTGATATTGTGGGACAGGACCGATCGCTGATTCGTTTTGCTCGATTTAACATTAATTTGCCCTGTGCTATTGACAAGTCGATTTTATTTCATTCTTTATTCCGCATCGTCGCCTATGATTTGTCGAAATTTTGTATTATCTCCCCGCTCCCTTGTGATAATCCCGCCGATTAATTTTCCTACGTTTCCCGCTGACGCTCTGACGCGAGTTACTGTCACAATTTGCAACGGGGAACCTTGTTTCTGCTGCATAGGTGATCATTGCACTCAAACGCAACTACCAGCTAATATTTTGACATCGCTTTGTCGCGGCATTGTTGCCACAGCCCGTCGCTCCGGCAATAGCGAGAACTGCGTTGTTTAGTAATAATTAGTGACAACGTACGGCGAATGTGTACGCGTACACAATGCATCCTATCAAAGCAGAAACTTGTAATTACCGCTCTCACGATAATTTCCGTCGATGCGCGAGGCGTTGATTGTGCAATTGAGAATACATCTAGAAATGTCACATTTATATCACGCGGAGAGCTTCCCTTTGAATAACGGAATAATACAACTCGTTGTAACCTGTTGGCATATTACATCTAATTATAATTACACAGTGAAGTTGTATTACTTCACTGTATGTACTGTGCAAACCTTGAAAGACAACAGAGAAAGAGAGAGATAGAGAGGAAAGGACATTTGTTTATGAAATACGTGTTAAACCGATATTGAAGCGATTAAATGCAAGCGAAATTATATAGAAACTTTCAAGTGAGTGTTTCCGACCAGCATGAATAAAACAATTATATGAGATATGAAATTAATCGAGAAAGTGTTTAAGCTTTTCATAAAGTAATTCTGCATCATTATTATCGTTCATCAGTTGTGAGTGAGAGAATAGTTTTCATTTTTGGAATAACGATAATTTGTACATTTGCATGCCATGCATGGCTGTACGTACGGTCAACGTTTCCATACGAGCTTTGAAGGCAGAAACTCGAGGCGTTCGTGCATTATGCTCTTGGGAACTATTTTCGCTATACGCAGCGCGTCCGATATATGTATAATCACGGGTATATCGGAGATGCTGCGAGATTATCTCCGCCTTCTAGTGTCAAAATAATACGCGACATGCGTATTATTTGAACTATTAAACTTGCTAATTACATCCCATGCGAAAGTAATGCAATGTGAAAATAACATGAAACAGTCGTTAAAGATCGTTATTAGCTTAGTAAACTAATATCTAATTTATATTTTGGTGTTTCCATTGTTTCGAAGAAATTTGTGAGATATCTCCATTTTGTCAAAATTAGAAAATGTATTTGAGACATTGCTTTGTTATTAAATTACAGTTTTGTGGATACATCTGCATCAATAATGTAATTAAAAATAAATTATATACATAATTGAATTTGGTTAATTTAAAAGGTTATAAATGGAAATACATGTATAGTTGATTGTAGAGATTATTATAATTTGCAAATATCAAATCTTAAAACATATCGATTAAGTAATGGTGTTATGTCATAAATTTTTAATTCCCTTAATTTAATCTCCTTAATTTAACCTTAGTAATTACTTTAGCTTTCCACACTATTATTGTTTGTTTAATATTGATATTATTTATTTTATGCACTGAGGAAAAAGAATGGTTGCAATTATCATAATTTAATTATTTATAATTCTTTTTTGAGACATCTACATATAGTTATTTTAATCATAAATATAGTCAGTCAAAATATAATGCTATTAATGCTGCTTGAAAATCTTTAGTTTTTTCTTAATAAATTTTTTAGTTATTGCTACATAAATAGTAAATTTAAAAAAATTATTATACTCACTATAATTGCGATTGCATTTACTGAAAATAAAAATATTTATTTTATTTACCATTTATATCTTGATATTTTACTCCATTAATATTTGAAATTATCATAATTTATAGTACAATTTTTTCATATTTGAAAAAACTATATACATGGTTATTATTACTAATATTATCACAGTAATAACAAAAATGAAGCTCTTAACTATAATTATTTTACCATGCAGTTGTAGTCACAAATATCAAATACTTTTTTCTTAGTGTACCTAATATAATACTAGGTATATATAATATATCACAATATTATAGCATTAGTGTTAATTAATGTTAATACGAAAATAGAACTTGTAGAGCGTGATGATATTTAATTGTATTCTTCAATTATATTTTAATTGTGTGCTATGAATTCTTGCCGACCTATATATATATATAATTTTGTAAGAAATCGCTATAATTTTTTTCATTTAGGATAGATTTGATTGTGATCCGCTTGTCGCTTTCCTGCAAGGCGTTTGTGCAGGCTCGATAAAATATAATTTCGTCAGTGTTTCCAGCCGACGTGACGACGAGACGGCACAGCAAACAACAAGACGAATGAACGTTCGCAATCTTGACAAATGCAAGAAACTCCGGTTCTCCACTTGCCTTACGCTTGCCGGAAAACGTTTGTCAAACCGAACTGAAATATGGCAGCGTACCATCCGACAATATTTAATTGCTCCTTCTGCCGGAATGAATTACAGCTCTTCCAACAATAGCGCGTGATGTACCAAGCGTCATACAGAGCTAAGAAATTCCATTTTGTCCTCAAGTTCTGCTGCCTCTTCGCGTATTTGTATCGTGGCAAGGTATATTAGATACATAGAATAAAAAGCTTCTAATGCGTGATCGGTATATCCCGACGGTAGTTCAGCGTGCATTTTACGAGCGCATTGGCGGTTTTTATCGCGTTTTTTTATCAGGCATTACGGTTTAGTACGAGAATGATTGGTCAATCGATATCGATTTGACGTCTCCAATCACCGTGACGTGCAATTCTCTTGCTATGTGTTCCGCGATAGGTGCTACAGTCTTAATCGAACACCGAGTGCATATCTGAAACAATGGCCGCTCTTCAAATCGCGTCAAACGTCGATCATTCTCACTGGTGGGAATAATTCAAACATCGGCATGGCGCTCCCGTCTAGCCGCACCTGTGTGTTCGTCGATTATCGATTTTCGTAACGTTCCGACGTTGGAATCCCGACGCGACGTCGTCGGCGAGACTTCGCACCGACCGCCACCCGTCTACCTGACGTAATATCGATTATCTGTCTCCGACTATGAATAATCGCATCGAATTCGCATATTACGTTCGAGACTTTTGGCGGAAGGTGAGGTCAACCGCGGACTTATACTGGGGTACGAATCGAATCCAACACGAATTATCGTCGGATCATGCGAAACCGGAAGTAGTATCTGACGTTAGAATACGGAATATCCTAGGAAGAAGCTGTCGATAGCTTGGATATGGAATTTTACGGACAAATCATGGGCATAAATCGCGTTCAAAGAATACGTAGAGCGCTAGTGACAGTAACTTATTTTCAACGATATTTTTCAATTTTATATATATATATATATATCTTCCTTTAGGGTAAGTTATGAAATAAATCGCGATCGCTTTTATAAAATTATAACAATTGTCTCAAACTATTATTATTTAGCACGTATAAAAATTAACGTGTAAGGAATTAAATTTTTCTTAAAATATAATAAACGACTTTATCATGTTATTTATATTTTACGAAAAATAAAAATATAACATTTTAATATAATCCAATATAAACGCGATTTAAATTGAGTTACATTAGCGTAATTTCAACATATGTTCCCAAAGTTTATCAAAGTGAATAATTGTTATTTTAAATATTACATTTATGAAAATTGAAATAAAGCTAATAACAATTAGCAATCGTTATTATAAAGCTACATTTGTATTAAAAATTTTAATAACACGAATAAAAGTTAAAATGTATTACTTTAAATACTATCTCTCAGTTATAGAATATAAATTAATATTTGTACTTTTTAAACTATTACTTTGTATAATATTCGATGTTATATATCAAAATTCAGTACGAAAGTTCGGAAACAATAAGCTTTAACGAGTTAAAAATTGTATCTAGCAGCTCAGATAATGAAAAAGGACTTTAGAGGAAACTATATAAACTCAACATCAAAACGTCATAACGTGTTCAATAAGAACTTTACTCCATGAATAAAACCGAGACATAGAGCGAAGTATTTTCGATAAAAAATAAAAGCTGCATGGATACATACAATAAACATTTATTCATGTTACTGTTTTGTCATTTATTTTTGCTATTAATTTCTACTTATTCTCCTGCGCATTTTATGCTAATAATTTCATATACGAGAATACTACGGTTATCTTATATAATTGCGGTTTTCAAATGTATGAATATGTAATTACGTGATGCATAATATTAGAATGCCTTAAAAAGGATCATTACATTATGCTTGTAATAGCAGAGAAATTAGAAAAAAATTGTTATGACTAAAATATGCTAATATTGTTATAACAATTTAATTAAATATTCGTGATACGTACAAAGTTACATTTTTAGGATATTAACGCATTAATAAATATAATTGCTCATATGAGGATGCACATATAAATGTGGATATATAAAGAAATAAATACGAATATGTATATACAGTGATATGTTGATCTACGAAGAAAATTTCATAAATTTTCCTTTATTGACGTATTTTATTTTATATATAAATATTACGTATTTATTACTCATAACATTGTGCAGTACAATAATATATCAGTTTGGGGAGAACGTACTTTAAAAAAACATTAATATAGGACACAATCAAGCATGCTGTAAAGTATCGAAAAAAATATTTGTGAAAGTCGCACCCTTTTCATCACGCTTCGATATTATTTTTATATTTCGTGCGAGGTCATTTTTTTGTTGTTTATATACCAACGATTATTAAAGTTTCCATCGATCTTTTTTGATTTCATGATTTAGCGATCCTCCCGTTGCAACGCACAGCTTTCTGAGCGGAATGTTCAGAAATAGACGTCGAAATGTAAACGCCGACGGAATTCGATTCTCTCATTCTCGCGCGCGCACAGCACAATTTTCCCACCAATCGCAGTCACTGGCTGCGGGGAACGATGAATTCGTCGAGAAATCGATCGAATATATCCCGTCCTCCGTGCTCGTTCTTTGAATTGAGATTACAGCCGCTTTTCATGCCATCGGATAAAGACAAAGAGCGCGAGGCGGTGAAAAAAGATAGGGTAGCCGCGGATTGTGCGGAATCTCAGTTACCGAACGAAGCTGGAGACATCGATTCGTACCGGCTTGATACTCGACAAAAGGTGAGGAATTCCTTACCGTCGCTTTTAGCCATCGTCATTTGTCGCACACCGTTCGCGTTTGCCCCTTCACCTTTCTGTGGCGAAAAAGGGCCTTCGAACCGTAAAGAATGTCGTGTTCCTGGCAATCGTCCGAATATCTCTGTGTATATAGAGGCGCTCAGGTACAAACGTCAGAAAAGTGGCATTCAAGTTATTCCAATATTCAGAGATAGATGTATATAACTGCATCTCGAGCTTTTCTCCCCTCGCTGTGGAGTATTTATTTCCTCTCTTTCTTTCGCCTTTCACTCTCACTGTTTCACGTTATGGTTATTTTCTCGTTTCTACCAGTATTCGGGGTTATCCTTTATATTCGGCGACTGTGTCTTTACTGAAGTTGTTACGCAACTTTTTCTCTTTCTGTTGGGAAACAGTCTTGTAGATCGTTGTTATTGTATTCGACATATCTATTACGCTATCATGCCAACATGAGCACAATCACGTACGGAGAATTTAGTGCTTTTTTTATTTTATGCTAATTTATTGTTGTAATCCTGATTTTATTGTTCCAGTCATTTAGTAAAAAATCGTTTTCATGTTAATCTTTAAAAAAAGTTAGAATTATACTCATGTTGGCATGCTAGCTTAATAGACATGAGTTTGACTTCCGGATTTAAAGAGCGGCAAGCACTCGTTTGCTCGTATCAACGGGATTTATAAACGTATATCTAAGTGACAAGATAATATTTTCTACCTACGAGTAAAATCTTTATTCCAATACTTGAATTACGTAGGTAGTAGTTTGATACGTCGATATTCTGTCTATTTGTCTTTGAATTTATTTCGCATTTTATTTTCTCGATCGTGTAAGATGAATTTGAAATTTTATAATAGATATTGCACACAATTTTTAATTAACAAAAAATGTTACAGAATTAGTAAATTTATTAAATTTTTTTAAATATTTTGTAACATAGAAATTAATTAAATTTTAATTAATTAATTAATTAAATTTTAATTCAAGTATTCTAAGGTGTAACAAAATATGGAAAAAAAATCTAATTGTAAAATTAAATTGCAAAATCGACGTCTATAAACAAGAAATATCGTGTTCCTCAAATATCCTTATTATCGACGACTACTTTATATGCGAATGTAAATCTTTCCTACTATTGATCCTTTAAAAAGATATACAGGTATTTGTAGTTCGATCTAACCAACAAGCGACCGTTTCATGCTCCACTTGCGGTAAATCATCAACGACTTATAGCACGGTACAGCCCTTGGTTCTTTATCACCCATAAACACGCAGATTCGTTTTGACAGTAAAATATCGTCGTGACATCGTGACGACTAGTTGCTTCGTAGTCTTCTTAATAAATAAGACTGCCAGTCGCGACCTTAGCTTTGAGTAATCGATCCGCTTCTACTCTCTATTCACCCCACAGCGGGATATTCGAAGGGAAATCTCGATGATGTCCAGTGAAATGATCGAGAGGGGCAGAACATCTCTTGAAAGAAGAGACGAAAAGCTCTTTGGCTACCTTTCACGGTTATTAGAGCGATTCGTCATCTAGCTGACCCATGCGACCGTTCGTTTGCAGAGATTTCTATGTATATGACCTATTCGTGTGATGTCAATATTTTTGCATGTTATACTTTTCATCGTTTTTCCTGGACATTGTAGTACATGTTCGAACTACATTCTTCAATTAAAAATTTTATTATTGTCGAGATAATCAGTGTAATTAAATTAAAAAGTGGCACGTATCGATAATATTCATAATGAGCAACTCATGAGAAATGATTTAATTTTTAGTTGGTTAAGTCGATTCTAATTATGATCACTTATGATGTTCAATCGTGTTATATTGCTGAAAGACTCGGATAATATTTTCATGAAGCTCATTCACTTCTTGCCGAGCTTCTTGCTTTTTCCTCTGATATCTTTGACTGTTCCACATTACCTATCGTTATTTCTACCTCTTTCTACTTGCCAATTTTGGCCCTATGTAGACGCCCCTTCTTCGTTCCACGACGGAATAATTTAAAAGCTCATTAGCTCTGCCATTTCTTAAGTTCCGAATAAAGTTGGCGGGATAGGTCTTGAGAGTGTAGATTCCTCCTCCCTGGTCTCTTCCCCCACGTACTTTCTCTTCCTTCCTTACGATCGAACTACCTCAGAATCTAGCCAGGAATCGTGGTGGTCGTGTCGGTGGCGACGCTGATGGTGATGGCGGTAGGAGTGGCTCGCGAAGAGCGAATAGTGTAAGGAAGGGAGTGTTGGGGGGTTGCGCTTCGGGGGTGTTGGTCCTGGTTATATAGCCGTAGCCTGGTCTCCACCACATTGGTTTGTCGAGCCATTAATCGGAACAGCTTTATACCTGGAGATTTATATTGGATTAGGTTGCGGGGTTGTGGCGGTGGTTTAGTTTGAAGGCCTCTTGCTTCTTCCCTTTCTCCTTTCTGGTTAACTATCGTCTCACCTTAATGAACATCATTTTGTAAAATTCCTCTCAACTCAACTTTCTCTTTTTTTTGCCATGGTATTCAGAAGCGAAAACGTTTATTATCAGCAACATTATATTAAGAGAGAATAGGAAAAATGATAATGGTCTTGTGTTATCTTATCATATGGTTATATTCTTATCCACTTACATACTTTCGGATTGGTAGCAAATGTGATTCACTTATCTCTTTTGAATCGGTGTACGGTTAAAATAATGATTCGTCTACAATCGTTTTACTGATGACGTTTGACATAGTGAAGCTAAAAAGTCTCGCTTATTTTATTATGGGTTCTAGATGAGCAAACACACTTGATTTCTGTATACTCGTATGTATTTGTAGAGAAAATTTAGAGAAATAATAATAATATAGTTTCAAGTCTCACAAAAGTGGGAGGAAAGAAACTTCGGTAGGGAATATCGTATATGTAGATACTTATTACACCACATATATGATATTAGTTAATTGTTATTAAAAATCTTCACACTAATTAACTTTAATTATTATATAATATTATTATATTATATAATTATTGTATTATATATTTTTACCAAAATATATATATATTTATATATTTATAATATCACTAAGCATTCTTGCGCCCAGAATACTTCCTCAAGGTGACGGTAATGTGATATGATGTATAATGTAGTATTATTGATGTGATATCTAACTAAGACACACTAAACATCAAGAATAAAGTCATCGATCATATTGAAGAAATTTTTATATCATTTTCTGACAGTTTTGACGATAAAGGCAATAATGAATAGTGACGATGAAGGTAATAAGTAACAGTAGTAAATGGACAGATAAATGAACATATAACTTCTTTCATTCTCCAACTCTAAAACTATTTTTTAATGACATACACAGCAATAAATGGCATATAGTTTAATTATTTTTTTTTATAGCCTATTTTGGGCGAAATTATGCATTTAGCTTACATAAATAAAAATTTTTTTATTGCCAATGTAATAATGTGGGAGTTTAAAAGAAAAAAAAAAATAAAAGAAATGCAAGAATTAGAATAATATTTCGTTCACTTAGTTCCGTTCCAAGAACTAACCAGTACCTGCATCGATCCGAATTCCGAATGCCTATTTTTGAACTTTCTCGTTATCCTGACGGTATCTAAGCTCGCGTGCATTCGCGGTTACCTTCAGAAAATCAATACTTGATCGCGCGTTTAAAAATTTCATCTCTACGTGATGAAATAACTTGTCGACAAAAGATAGTCTTAAAGAATATCAATATTATAATAAAGTCATCGAAAACGTAAAATTTTATCAAAGAAATGTATATCGTTAATTTTACATATCATAATGCATTTTCTTTTTATTGTATTCTGTCGCTTACCTCGCTCTGGTCTATCACATAATAAAATTTTAATGCACTTTGAGTTAAAATCGTAGGCTTCGTATTGGCATTTTTTGAAAGATAAGATTTAATAAATCCGAAGATGAAAGGAGAAACTCCTCATATCGAAGAAGCGCCGAGGCTTCTCGTGGGATGATGTTTGATGCATTACAGCGGATCAGAGTTCGCTGAACAAACTATTTCGGTTCTTAAAGTCCCTTGAGGAGCTCTCATGATTTATCGATAGGTCAATAACGGACCGTTCTGATCAGTATTGTACGAACTTGCGGTAAAATGTTTTAAGAATATTGCGTTATAAAAATGAAAATATCCTTTTATAAACAGATTTTTAAAATATTACATATAATATTGTGAGAATGTCATTTTATTTTCGCTTTCCCTCTAGATTTATTTCGCCCTTTATGGTGATTTTATTGGAAGTAAAAATAAGGCAATACAGAATATGAATATTATTATAATATATATTATCTCATATTATCAACTTGACGGGAGAATATTACATTTGTTGCGAAAATCAAGAATTACGCAGAACATAATAGCTGTATAATATATGACGTACGTAATCAGCAGTAACGTTACAGTCACATTAAATTATATCATGCATGAAATGCTACTAACGCAGATCTGACCGAAGTCAGATCTCATCTTCTCGTGAATTATGGAAGCTGGGTCATGTGCGGGTGCGGAACTTTACGACGGATTAGTTAACCCTTAACCACTGATAAACGGCTTCGTGAAGGCAACTCTAGTCGAGGATTCCTATTATTCCACACGTGGGAATCTTATAGCTTCATTTCTTGAATTACTCTCAAGCGACGACCTCAGTATCCACTCTCGCTTAAGCTAATCTCGATTTGGTTTTGGTAATATTTCATTAAATTTGGATGCTTACTGGTTGATGTGATAGAATACATTTATACGAAAGCGATATTTCCATCGCTTGTCATAAAATACTGGAATCATTAAACAAAGAAAATTAGTATAAAAATAATGTTTTAAATTTTTTATAGAGAACGAGATGTGGAGAACGAAATATTTTTAAGAACATTTTTTAATATTAACTCATATAAGAAATAATGAATACAAGATAATTATATAATATTTACGTTTGCGCGTTTTATGTCGTTTCTGAAAACGTTTAATATTCGGAATGAAAAATTATGTTTATAACAACTCATGCGAAAAAGAGATGTCCAAGTGTCAGAATCTGTTCGATGAAAAGACCCGTCGGAAGTCACGAAGCGAAAGATATTACGTGCGAGGTACGGAACTTTATGGCTGACTAGTTAACTCTGTTTTTACTTTTAGCCAATGGGTTTCGCGATGTGTAGTCCGCGTAGTACAATTTTATTTCTGCGAAGTGTTAAAACTATATCTTCTTTTTTTTACGCGCAGTACATTCTCATTATAAACGATAGTAAGAAAAAAAGAAAAGCGAGTACTAAAATGTGATTATTTTCATGCCGATTCAATTATCATTTCGAGAAACTTGAACAGTTTTAATTGCAGTAGTTTGTAGATAATATTCCCAGGGGTGTCTATGAATTCGTCGAGTAATTCATAATAAATTCTCTTGTGCGTAATAATATTTAATGAATCTAAAGTACTTTCTAATAAATTTGCTTAGAGCACATTTACCAAATTACATAAAGCTATTCATAATTAATTTCTACAATGAGAATTTTGATGAATCGAATGGAAAGTTTCTAATTAATGCACGATCATGTTCTGTGTCCGAAACTTCTTTAGATCACTATATAAATTAATTTACAAGTCAATATATATGTATATGTATTTAATAATAATAAGTAATATTTGCGGGCGGGATAGTGATAAACTATTAACAATATATATTTAAAGTGTAATTATTTTTATTATGTATCAAATTATTAAAAATCTACAATTATATATATATAATATATATACAATAGTATCGTAAGTCGTAATAAAAAAGGGAATAAAATGGCGTCAATAGGAAAATGTTAATTTTGAATTGTTCTGTCCATTGATCATAATATAGTTTTTGGAACGATCCATTGATTTTACAATGTTGATTATGCGGTAGCTGAGGTGGGTTTAAATTTCACGCTTCGCTGGTGAACCTCGGGGTACGATAAGGTTACCTAGGCAGGCGCCTTAAGCTACTATTGAGTACACGAGGTTTAGCGGTTTCCTTCCACGCGAGCAAGAAATTCCACTTCCGTGCTCCGGCGAGAATATTAGGTATTTTGTCTTTGACATTAAACGTGGTGCGGCTGGGAAATCATGGTCGCCTATCATAGATAGCCGAAACATCGGCATTTTCGAACCAACACATCTTCCGAAGGAGAGAAAATAGCGATGGGAGATGAGAGGGTAAATAAAACGAATGCGCTGTGCCACACTATTCGCGAGTTTATCTTCGACGATTCCCACGAGTGACATTGCAATCGATACGTACGAGCTGTGATCGGGCATTTTTCTCTTGTGCATATCCCCCATATTCCCGACAAATTATAGTCGCTTGTGTGCAGAGGCTATGTACTTTGTTCATCGATAATTCAGTTTTATGTCTTTGTATATTGTGTAATGTACTAAATCAAAAAGAACGATTAAAAAATAAAAAATAATTGCGGAAAGAGAGTGTCATAAACAAAATAAAATTTTATAATAAAACGCTAGTCGAAATACTTTTTAAAGATAGATAAAGTTTGTGAATATAGATGTGAGGAAATAAATATTAAGCAGTGTTTATTATTAAAAACAGTTTACTGTAAAACTTATATCTTAATTCATGCGCATACACTTTCTAAAATATACAATATAACAATCTTTGTTAAATGTTAAAGCAGAATGATTGTGTGTGCGTGTGCGTGTGTGACATAGAAGTGCTTAATGACTACGCGGTCGCGTAAATGAACTACGATATGGTCATCGATATAGTACGTCAAAAGTGTAAACACCAAGTTACACAATGGTGGTTTACTGAAGGAAAGCACGTGAAAATGGGAGACAAGTTCCACAGAGACGAAGATAACGGGACGAAATAAACACCTCGACATTGACGCTACGACCGTACGAGCAGTTTAATGAGTATGTACATCACGATAAGTCGAGCTAACTCTATACTTGACGCTACGATGTCACTTAATCCATCCACACGTGCTCGGGCGTCGATACGCTCGTGTGCTTTATACCTAATTGCGACCTTTCTCAAAAGGATGTTCGACAAAAGCATTGGACAGATAATTATTTCTGACCTCCCCTTCTATATACCGCTTAATTATGTAGTTAACGTGTCCAGTAATACTCTCTAGCTACGTTTTTACCCCCTTTGACGCTCACACAGCATGAAGAGATCAGACTCGTGTAACGGCGTTAATTCGTTTAGCATGATCCAATGTATCTTGCAACGTAAATGTCAGAAGCGAAATTGGAAGTAAAAAGATCATCGAGTAATGATGATCGAATAATGCTGCTCAAAAATTAAATTATTAAATACTATGCTTAAAGTATGAGCAAAAACTACGTTACTTATTTTTAATATAAATGATTAATATATAAAAAGATCCATTATTAATTATTAATACAAATGTGAAAGTAAAACGATAATTTGCCTAATAATTTCTATTACATTATGTTGTTACATTATCTTTCTATTACGTTATGCAACATTATTGATACTAAACTACTTAATATTTTTATGTCTCGAAGCGCATTCTGATCATTTTAATGCACCGGCAAATAAACTAATAGCGTTTCCATTTTGGCTCGTAGTGAGATACCGCGGAATATGTTTCGCGTAATAAAAGTGGCATCTGCATGAATTCATAAGACGATGGACCGGACTAAGTACAACTGGCGTAATATTCGAAGCTCTTGCCCTGAGAGTCAGACGGCAGTCACGAAGCTATTTTGCATTATTACGAACAGTTATTCCTCTCCGTGAGCCTCTCCTTCGCAGTAGAAGAAGCGCAGCTTCGTCGCGAGAAGCAAACGGGCGTTATGACTCGAGGTAACCGTCTGACAGTCGACCCTTTAACTTCCTCTTTCTACCGTCTCTTGTCTCCTTCTCCTTCTCTCTTTAGTTTGAGTGACTGGGTCGGCATTTGTGAAAGCCCGGCTGGGTCTAACCGAGAGCAACACAGCTAAGTAGAATGGCGGATGGCAAGTTTCCGGTTCCTTGGACATATCCCGCTGTGAAAGTTTCGATTTAACAGAAGCCCGTGTACTTACGTCGGTTCACTGCGTCCGTACGAAAGTCCATTTCCAAAATAATGCATCATCTTTGCTACAATCATTATTAATCGTCAGAAGCAGCAAGCAATGTTAAGGGTTTTTCTATTCCCAAGTTCTCATTTGGTATTTTTCACTTGCCCTTCCTGTGCTTCAGTTCGGTAAGCCTGACAGCCTTCTTCATTCCCGTTTCCTTCTTATATATTTGTACGTCGTCCGGTCGACTTCTGCGCGAAATGAGTCTGCCCCATTTACTGGTAGCACGGAACTGAAATGAACCTGTTACATTGGACCACGCTCATACCAGCTTTACCGGATTCTCGTTATGTTCCTCGTGCACTTTGTAGTGCGGCGGTCTACCGATTATTGGATGAACTTAGTCGATGATTCGAGTCTGTTCCGTGCGCGCATGCTACGGAATATAGTTTCTTGATTCGTCGAACGTGGCGATTGTAATCGAATGAATTGTACGTGGGTATTGGAGAGTTTATTCTGGAGTTGATTGTAGAAATCGAGCGCAATTTTGAGAATCCACTATAAATCAATCGTGCAAATATCACGTAGTAGTAAGTTTATATTATGACCCCATTTTGGCTCATTCTTATTCGAGATAATTAGTCACAACAACATTTATGTAGGATACACGGAACACGTTGGATTACTTTGATTATTTGGTGCATTTAACGGCCCGGTATCACGTGACAGGTTAATTAAATCTTTGTAGTCAGATCCATAAGTCGGAATTTCATAGAATGAAGGAAATTCTAATTAGTGTTTGTACGAGAGGCGGAACGCCGTGGAAATGTTATGACGCTTTTGCGCGTGCAGAGTGCAGTATACGCTTTAGGCATTGTATTTATTTGCGTGTTAGACAAAGGTCATTCCCGTAGGTTTACATACAATCGTAGTGAGATAGAGAGAGAAAAGGAAGATACGGCGGGAAGATGCTGCTACAGAGCGGCGTGGAAACGAGGGGACGAATATAGAGAAACACATGGAAGTGCAACAACGTTCTCCCCTCATACTTCAGTTAGCTCGCATTATAAGCTAGAAATTTAGTGCTACCTTGGGATCAACTACTCTCGAGAAGCGCACCACTTCCTACCAACGACCCTAATAACGCCATTAGATACATCGCGAATTCCTAATCTGAGGATAGAAACTTGCATAATTTTCGGCCTCTGCGTTTCGCATTAAGTTTGTCGTATTTCAAAGTTGAGGATCGAAACTCTTGACATTATCATATCATTACGTTCACATTACATTCAGGTGATCGCTTTTCCATCGTTGTTGTAAATTTCATCATCACAAATAAACGCATATTAATTTCACGAGCTGGTCGAGATATAAGAACGTTTCATTAACGCTAGCATGTTGCTCGACTTTTGATAAAGAGGGAGCGATAAGATTCCCTCAGAGAGTTCTCAATCAGGGTCAGGTTTCGGCTTGTCCGTCTTTATACACGAGATATCGATATCCACTGTGTCGTAATGAAAGCTCCGCTCACAGTAATTACTTTATCGATACGCCACGATACACCAGCGATTTTTCTCAATTTCTTCTTTTATACTCCCAAGAGCCGTAAAATCTCCCCCGGGAGGCCCGTAGATTTATTTACAGACCTACTATTGAAGACATAAGTTTGTCAGACAAGGAAGGATTTAGAGAATGAAAGGCGATAGAGGAAAGTCTACAGGATCTTGGGAACAGGCACCAAAGAGAGGAAGCGCATGGGATATCGACGTCTACGTGCGCACTCATACGCGTGTATATTTTACTGATACTATCCGGACTACGTTTCAGAAAATCACGAAGGACAGACGACACTCTTGCGAACTTCGGCACGAGTTCTCCACACTCGCTTTTCTTCTATGTTCTTATTTGGCGTTGTCCTTATCCACAAACTCGTGTTTCGTGTATATGTGTTCTATTGGATTTCATATATATCTTCTTTTTTTATATATTCGACATTCTACTCTCTTCTAACATACCCTAATATCGCAGAATTTTTATTGTATGAATAGATCAGTCATCTTCTCACCTCGTTCACTTTCATAACTAAAAATAAATTTCCGCGAAAATATATATAATAATAAAAGGATGTGCCGAAAATTAATTATTTGTTAAACGATCTTCTGCTCAATGCAAGTTTCGCGCGATATTTAGCACGTATTGTTTTCTTACGTTTTCTACTTCGTTTTAGATATTCGGAATAGTCACTTTATTCGTGCGCCGTTTTACTGCTAGCGCAAGCTGGCCCCATTGCTTCACGGTGCCTCTCTCCTCAAGTTCGTTTCCTTCCATTTGCCTATCTATCTCCCGTTCTTTCTCATCCAGCGGACGTGAATAAGTGGATGCGATTCAGGAAAGTTCTTCATTGGACGGCTTCACCGCTGATTGAGATTCTTCATCGCGTTAATTCCTGCTTGAGAACGATCGCAAGAAACCGATAGTCGTCCACCACCGCGTCTGAAATTACATACTTACATAAGGATCGAGATTCCGTGTTGGAAGGAGGTTTATAAATTTATTCATTCTTAGTCAAGATGAATGACCCCAAACTAACGTGCCAAAGTAAACGTTTGTCTCCATGGGACAGATTAACTCACTTTAACCTTCTTGTGTCGTCGTCGCTCAATCCAGCGCAAGTTAAACAGAAAGTTTTATGCAATAAAAACGAACAAGGAAGAACTACCCTCGAGATTCTTCTTTGTTTTTACTTTATGTTACGTCCACTGAAAGTTAATTAGTTAATAGATTACTTAACGAATAGTAATTAGTTATGTATTATTAAATTTATTTAAATGAAAGTATATCGTAAAAAATAAAATAGAATCAAAATATCTACATTTTCATATTTTTTATTTATCTTATCGATGTGATAATTTTGTAGAATTATAATAATAAAGATAACGCATAATATTATAAAAATATAATATTTATGCATGAGTGAAGTTGTGTATATAAAACATGAGTCACAAATTATTCTTAGCAAAAAGATATTTTATTATTTAAATAATCGTGAAAAAAATGATAAAAACTTCTACGTTATCAATATTCACTTTTTTTTTCTTTTGCGTAATATAGGTCAAAGATTATTCGTCCTTCATTCTAGTGTTGAGTATTCCTATGGCGCCATTGCTTCATGATGCAGCCTTGAATACTCGTCCCTTCACCCTTTAACCTCTTTCTTACCTAAGTTCTATCTCGCTCCGAGCATGAATAAGTAGACGCGATTCAAGAAACTTTCCCAGCAGGCTGGCTGCGCCTGATTGAGATTCCTCGTCGCACTAATCTTCCCTTATGAACGACCGTAGGGAAACCGGTAACGACAGCATCTCCTGACTAGTAGATATTAATTACGTTATTACAGATCCATTTTGTTAAATCTAATATGGGACAAATTCGTAAGAAAATAAAAATTTTATCTTTTTGATATCAATCTAATATAAAAGAATCACGAATAGTATTGGGTGAGTGCAAAATTTCATGCCCGATTTATTATTGAAACTCAAGTAATTTGGCATGTAAAATTTAAAGTTTTTCCTACACTTTTTAAAAAGGATTTTAAAGCTTAAAATCTCTACTTTCAAAAGGTCACTGTTTTTTTTTAGTTTCTGTGAGTTTGATAATTTTTACATGTATATACCTATACATATAAAAAACTATGAACTGGGAGATTTTCTTCTTAATTTGGACCTGTCACATACCTAAATGAATTTTCGATTTTCTAACATAAAAATTTATCCTACAAGACAGTTTTTTAAAAATGATCCTAAGATATCTTGTTACTAAGTTAGCGCGAATTAAATAAAAATAATTTTAACTTTTATACATTTACATTTTAACTTTGATTACTCATAACTCCGTGAAAAATCATTAAATTGCAATTTAAAAAATAGATTTTTAAAGCTAAAGCTTTGTAAAAATTTTTTGGGATCGGACTTTTGTACTCACCTAATACATTTGTCCAGCATAAAATAAAATGTAATCACACTCATTTTTATTTTTTCAAGATTAAACAAGTCTACGATAAAAATAGAATATCAGTTAAATATTGCGATAGGAAATTACAGCTGTCACAATAGCGTAACGACTATTTGTTTAATAAAAATTGAAAATTCATTTCATGAAAAATAAAAATTATGCTGTTATATTTAATTTAATTAATGCGATAAAATGTTGCCGCCTTTTTAATAGAATATAGTCGATTTTTTTTTATTGAAACGAAAAGCGCGTAAAAGAAAATTATGTGTGCCTTGTGGTGTACCGAAAACTTCGGAGCAATTAGCGCATAATATAATGCAACCGGCAGCCATCATGGTCGAGCTTTCGGATGTTATTTCGCATTTCACCGCAGATTGTGCAAAACCGTACACGGTCAATGCGCAGTAGCGCAAAACGATGGATTTGCGGATATCTAATTGAGCTAAAGGTAACGTCGATCGAACGGGGATTTATGTGTGTACGCTGTATAGATACGGTAGCTGCAGGCGGGGATGCCTTAATGGGAGTATCGTTCGTTGCAGGTAACACAACGAAATTTTCAAATTTGCCCCAGGACGATAACTGCCGCTTTACAATGAAGCATTGTCGTACACGCTTTAGATTGTATCTACATTTCGGCAAACTACGTTCCGAAAATTAAATGTTGGGATCCACACATTTTGCTGCACTCGCAAAATTTATTCATGATAAAGTTTGGAAATTTTAAATTTTTAATTTTCCCCAGAAAATATTATAAATAAATGTTAACTTTTCACCTCTTTTGAAATGATTTGTTTTAGCCATTTTCGAATTTTTTAATTACTTTTCACATAATAGGTATATATGTCTTGTCTTTAATCTCGCAGTGAGCTTTTCCCTTTTGATTTAAATTATATATAAAGGAACTTCGCGAAATATTAAATTCTGATCTTAATGAGACTATATATTTATAACTTTCATAAATAGAATAGCGGTAAATTAACGGTTTTAAAGAATAAAATCATCTCTTATAATATGTAAAACGTTTTCAGTTTTCTTCGTATTATATCTCAGAAATTATTCGAGATATCAAAAATGTCTGGATACAAAAGTTTTATAATAAAATTACTTTTATTTATCCACGTCACTAATATTTTTCAAACATATTATTGATGTAATAAACATATATAATTTTAGTATAAAGCTTTCTTGTCTCATGTACATTTTATAATATCTCAAATAATTTTTTAAAAATAAAAAAGCTTTACGTATAGATGTGTGACTTGACCCTTTAAAATTGTTTATTTGCCGCTACTGATACTTTCTAAATTCATGTACGCTATTTGTGTACGCTATACAAAGTTTTATTAAAGTTAGAATTTGCTACTTAGTAAGGTTCCCTCGTTAGTTTGGTACAATGTAATTGTCTCTTTTTCTCTCTCTCATTAAAAAAAAATCGAATATTAATAAATCACAGTAGTCGCGGAAGAGCTTAGCAGGTATACATCGGGATACGAATTTCCGATGTGCTCCGCGTCGACTAATAGCCCGCGCTTTTTCACACCAAAGAATATCGATATTCGCGTCTTCGCGGCGAAGTGTTCCTAATTTTCTTCGAGGCACTCTGCCCCCACTGCTGTTGTGCTGCCTGGCTGTGGATAGATAGGTAAAATGCCGGTGGGTCGATAAGAAGTGAAGTGTCCGGAAGAATGCTCGTTAACGATTTTACGAGTCGATACGCAAGGACGAAAAGAGCGCGGTAACGTTATTGCATAATAATCTGCAGCGTGCACTCCCGCGGAGAGACAGGATCAGAGAGGGTGGTTTTTGCACTGTTCGTCGCACATTCACACGCATGGGCGCAACAAAGAGGTATACGCGATAGTATGGTTTTGTGTGCGGCGTTCGCCAGTCGGTCAGCGTAATAACTTATCAGATCAATTACAGTTATTACTTTATTCCACCTCGACGCTTCAGAACTTTATGCTGCGCTGAGCTAGCTCGTTACTCTCGCAATTTTGCGGCCCGAGCGAAAAGCTCCACGCCGTAAAGGTTGGTTAAAGTTGTACGCATAAAAATAAATAGTACAGAAAAAATCGCCAACATTTTATTTTGGACAGCATCAGATCGCGAATAGAAATGATTACGTTATATATCTTCTGTCAGCCGAAAATATCGTTTTGGGTGACATTAAATTTTTGGGATAAAATGTATAATATATATAATATAAATTTTGTTAAAAAATTGTTTTCTTTTTATTAAATATTTACTGATTTAATAATTAAATACGTAAAATAACGCGTAAATAATAAAGTTGAAATTAAAAAAGAATTAAAAAAGAAATTAAAAAAGAATTAAAAAAGAATTAAAAAAGAAATTAAAAAAGAATTAAATTAAAAAATAATAAAGTTGAAATTAAAAAGATACTAAAAATGCAATAACAGATATCCTCTCTGTTCTTTTTACAAATCTGTGTCCTTCGTGTTAGCTCAGACGGTGAGAGATTCTCGTTAATTCAAGATTTCGAGAGCCTCGTGAATGAAGTCTAACGACGACGCGAGAGTGTCAGTTAATGGAAACGATGGTCCTTGAATCGTCCGTGTACTCTTCGAGAACTTCACTAGTCCTTTTATAGCAATGCTGAAGATAAAGTATTTGACAAACGAGCGACTTCTTGATTCTTCCATTGACGCGACCACATCGAGATCACCAAGGCCGCCTCCGCCATTTTCCGTTCTGTCCCTGAGAAGCGAATGTAGTGATATAAATAGATCGCAGCCAAGTTCAGCCAAGAAACACTAAGAAAGTCTCCTACTCTTTTGTAAACGGTATACGAGTAAATATAAAAAAATCATTAAAATCTTTTTTCTAAAATATTTATCAAGTGGTGCTTGTACGAAATTTGTAAAGTAATTTAAAAAATCGTATATATGATCATATCATATACACATCTCAAGACATTTTATTATAAATATTGATATCTCATATTTGTTTTCCTTTTTAAAAGAATTTTCTATGAATTTAATACACGAAGATATTATTTATTATTCGATTAAAATGTTAATTTGTCGATATGAAAACAAAATTGCGCTTTCAATAGGCATTTATACTCGTATGTTTGCGCGTAAAAGCTCAAAGCGCGGTTTCCGCTGCCGCAAGTACACCCGGGGCTCTTTCATTTGGCGATCGTCGGAAAGCCATCCCGACGAAACGACGTTGTAACTGCTACACAAACCATTCCTCACTTGGCGCCGCAATCGAATCCTCCCGACATTTATTTTCACTCTCTGATTCGCGCACTCACGCACGCCGGTGCATTTCCTCCGTCCGTGCATTTCCGTCTACGATGCAAACGAGTCACTAAGGCCGATTTACATTTCCATTAGCTACCTTTCCCTTCGTTGCACGCCGATAAATCTGGACACTCCTGTGTAGATGCGTTCGGAAAATTCAGTGGAAGCTTATCCTCGAATGTACTGTTCCCTGCGTCGACCTTCACAGTTTTCTCGTGTAAGTTCAAAATTGGCGAACGTAGAAATGCGCAATCCGAGCTATCGTAATCTATCACTTACTGTGGAAATAACTTCTTTCTTAATTTCTCCGTATATACGTCGAACTACCTTTATAACCTCGAGGGACACCTGATTTAATTTATCTATGACAAATTTGTGTCATAATTTGTTGCGATTTTCCATTTTCAGTTACGACGAAGCAAAAACAACTTCGTAACTAATATTAATGAAGCAATCATATATTTTGCAGATTTAGATAATGGTTTAATTTACTTATTAAGTCGCCTGGAATAAGATTAATATTTTATAAGAAAATTGAAATTTAATTACATTTCAATTAATAAGCTCGATTATCAGGCTATTAAAAAAAATAATGCGAGATTATAAAATGACGAAGGTAAAATGATTCGGAGCTCCTCAAAGCACGGAACTGTTGTGTTTATTAAGACTTATTGCTCTTACGGCCGGAACCAGCATCCTTTTCATTGCAAGGATATCGTCCCTTTTCCACCACGCAGCATCCACACCAGTCGTGGGCTTAATTGTTATAAATTGCCCCATTGGTTCGCGAAATGATTTACCGGCTCCCTTCGCATAAATTACAACAAAGACTTTCGCTAAGAGAGTGATTTACGATCCTATAACATCATGCCACAGTTTATACTCGCTATCTTTTTCTCGCGCACTTTCTCCCTCTCTCTTTCTCTGTGCTTTCCCTGAAATTATCATTCAATTTTCCGCTCTTCGAACGCGACATCATATATTCGTTTTACTCGAATCCGGGTAATGGTTCGTTCGAGTATTCGCATTATTTTCGAAATGCGCGTTAGAGTTACCGTGTATTATGAAGATTGATCATCGCATTGTACTCCTTTTTGAGCAAGTATCACCCATGGGAACAACGCTTTTACCTTATTTCCCAATGCTGCAATTTACTGGAAATGAAAGCGATACTAAAATACAGTACGTGTTGCGAGCCTTGTTTCACGAAAATGGTCCTCAAAGTTTACGTTAGTTTTTACTACTGCTGTTGTTCGAGGACACGAATGAAACTGTTGGTAGCCGTCACCGGAAATAAGCTTGCGCACCGCTAACGAAAAAATGTTCTCCGATAATTGGAACTAGGCTTTGGAAAGGCGTTGCGTGAAGTATAACTTTCGCGATATAAAAGTAAAACGTAATCAGCTTGCACAGACGCGTGCGCACAACGCTTCAAATTTTACGACACTCTCGATATAGCCTGGCCATCTCGTTCGTTTTTCGCGATCCGATTTAAGGAGAACCGTTTACACCTCGAAATCCATTGCGTGTAAATCCTGACACGATCAGGACGGTATATAGCCCGTTGGTGAGTGTAAATATCGGCCTGTATAGATGTCGTGGCGTGTCGACCACTAAATGAGCTCGAGATTACGAGACGGATCGGACAACGTCGGTGGTACGATATAAAGAGTGAATGAAACTGTCGAGAGAATGGGGTGAGCCTGGGGAGGAGGTTAATTTCGAAGATGTCTGGCATGATTCCCGGGATGGAGGTTTATTGCGTCGTAACGTACGGCCACGGTATGCGAGATCCAACCTTAGGAGTTACGCTCAGCCCAAGCGCACAAGATTTCGGAAGCTCTTTCTTGTAGCTTTTTATGTTCCTGTCGGATGTATTGCCGGTACGCACACCATCATGAGGTAATCTTTCGATCACGAGGATACACGAAATGAAAATTTTTCCCGCCGGCAAGAAGAAAATCCCAGCTTTGCACGCACCACGCGTCTTGCTTAGCACGCATACCTTTAACCTGAGGCACTACGTCTTGGAACGAATCCTCGACGGATCGACTTTTAAAATATACGACGTTACTGGAAAAAAAAGTTTGCCGAACCTTGAGAAAGTGTTTGCGTAGACTGTATCGATTATGTCGACTGCAATTTAACGTTTTCGTCTCTTAAAAAATAAATTGCCCTACGTTATTGGTTAATCTTTGAACTCCGCGATTAATCACAAGGAGTGAAATGGAAATGTAAATGCAAGTTGAATCATTTCGTTGATTGTTTTACTTTCGAGAATTAACGGAAAAGTCAGTGGCAAAAAATAAAACTTGACTCTACAAGATTAATGTATTCTATTTGACTCTTTTTATAAACGGAAACTCTTTGATCAATCTTAATGTACCTTACCGCATTTCCGTTATATCGCGATGCAGACGAGAAGTATGAGTCATTCACATGCTGGGTCGTATGTAACCGCCAAAATTCCGGATGTCCCAATTACGCGAAGTATAATAAAAAAAGTAGTCGTACAATAAAGAAAATAAGATTAGAATGTAACCCATTCGCGAGATTTTTATACTTGTTTTGCGTTAATGTCACACATATTTGACATAACTATAATATATTTAAATTGAATATGTTAAATGTATTATATTTGATATAACTTATGTATACACTGAGAGAAAAATACACTTTTTAATAAATATTTGTTTGAATAGTACCGGTTGAATATTTACTAAATGTAAACATATTTATTTGGTACAAGAACCATTCATTTGATTTAATTATTATATTTTATATTCAACAAATATTTATTTTCCGTAAATAAATGTTATATTAGTATCATTCAAACAATTATTTATTAAAATTTAGTACATTTTTCTCTCAGAGTGTATATATGAATATATTTGATCATAACAACCAGAAATTTTGGTTTTGAAAATTTACTTTTACTAAAATTTGTTTAAGCACATATTAATTCACCCATGATATGTTTTTGTATGTATGTGTGTGTGTGTGTGTGTGTGTGTGTGTGTGTGTGTGTAGCAAATTTTAGTAGAAGTAAACAAAATTTCTGATTATTATAATTAAATAATCTAATATTTTAACCAAAATTTCTTTATTCTTATCGGAATTCATGCAATCAAATATGTCTGATTACCGTAGTCAGAATATATATATATAACATATATATATATATATACACATAATCAAATTTATTCTGTTATTTTAAAATTATGGATCGTTCATATTTAACCAAATCTGTTACCAAGTCTGGTTATATCTATGTATTTCAGTCTAATTCGATCAATTCTTTTGAATAAATACATATGTTCACTATATTATAGAATTTAGAAACGCTTCCACTGTCAATTAAAAATGGTGAAGTGACGTTGTTTTATGTCAGGTTAAAAATTATTGCGGAAATATGCTTTATCGTAAATCTTTATTTATAATATCCAAAATGTATACATTGAAGTAATGTCATCTATATGTATGTCACATAGATAGGAACGTTCGTACCAGTTTTAAATGATTACATGCGAAATAATATATGTATATTATAAAGCTATCTCCGCGATTTGTACTTCGCATCCATCTTATTCACCATAAATCAACTTGGACTAGATTTAGTAATGGCCGTAGGGTACGCAATAAAACGTCGTCCGAATAGCAATGTATTAGTCCTGCTTCGGCAGAAACGAGTTTCCGTGGATTATCGCGCTGCGCACGTGATATAATCAACGTAATAAATTAGATCCAGCCAAATCCGCGGACGTTTCTAATATCGTCTACGTTACATTCCCTGCGCTAAAAGTGAGGATTCTCATCAGCTGCTCTGATTGGAATACGTAATCAGGACTCGAGGAGTGTAGCGAGCACGCTAATTCCAGCTTCGTGTTACATTCACTGTGTGATGTCGGCAAATAGCGTATAGTCGGTTATATACCGAATATTCAACTTCTCGTACAGTCCTCCGTTGTTTCCTTGAGTTTCGTTGAGTTCGTAGGCAAAATTGTCAAAATATCAACTACGAATGTGTCACATTAACGTGACAATATTGCATGTTGCGTGTCTAATAGTTTAGAACGGCTAGTATGATGTGCAAGAGTGTTATTGCTTTACGATACATCGAGCTTTAGATGCTTTCGGACGATAAAGAAGTAATTAACTACAAAAAATGCCAAATGTATATATGTACGTGTTCGTTTGTACGTGACTGCACGGCATCCTTATACATGTCGTCCATACATTTTCACTCCATTCTTTTCGCGTGCTACGCTATTATCTGCTGTGGACGATGCGCGTGAAGGGAGACAGCGGAAGGGTGGAATGAGTCAGCGGTTTGCACACCTTGCTCCGCACGCGCGTCGCTACGTCGCAGGCACGTTCCGCGCTATTGTACGTTAACTCTGTCCGGCACAATGCTTAGAAAAGCAGTAAAAAGTGCGGCCTTTCGGGCAAAATTTAGTGCGCGTACGGTGACATTTCTCTCGTCTCTCCTTCCCCCCTCATCCCTCGCGTCTGCGCTTAAAATGAGAATGTGTAAACTTCCCATATTTTTTTTATTTTTACAGCATCGCAAAATTCACGTTTACGTCCCACTTTCAACCGTGAGCGGCTAGAAAAAGCACATTCCTACCGTTTTCCGCGCAGTCAATTGGGACAGACATATATATATATATATGTATTTAAATATGAAAATAGCCGGGAGCTTGCCAAATTTTCAGCGAACAACGATGTTGTCTATAATTTAATTACTCACTGTTCTATGCTTACCCAAATGACTGGTGTCGGGATCGATAATGTTTCAAATGAACAACGCTTCGCCAAGCCGGACGATGGCGATGCGGTTGCTCTAGATTACGCCTGCTTGGGCGCGGATGAACATTCTGTCCTAGCAGGCTGTCAGATTTAGCACACAATCGGGCATTATCGGGCACGCTCAGGCAGTAATTAATGGTTTGCCGTATTCAAACAGTAATCAGTAATCAATGGTCACTCATAGTCAGGTTCATAGGGCACAGTGATATCGCTCAAGATCTACATTGTCTCATTATGCACAGATACCGTCGGGAACGTCGAAGTATCCAGATAAGATAGACTATGTAAGTTCAATATCCTACGTCAATCTTACGTTATATCCTCATTGTTTAGATTCCAATAGAAATATATCTAATTTTCTTAGGGAGTTACGTAACGAAGGACTTATTGTATACGACACACCATATGATTCATGGAAATGTGTGTTTTAATAATTAATTTATGATTATGAAAAGTGAAAAGCTTTGTTGTTTCAATCGTGGCCTCTTTAGAACTTTCGATTAGGAATTTTATTTCGTTCGTATCCAACTATATGCACCTAAATGTTTTAGGCTTTACTGATTTTATCTAAATATGAATTACTTTATACTCTCTGATATTCTAATGGATATTTTATATTGCAATTAATGAAAACTCTGTGAGAACGAAACGTCTTACGATCTGCTGTTCATTCTTTTCAATACAAATTTGTTTAAATAAGTTATTTATGAATATATTACCTTAATTAATTTTTAATTTTGCTTGTTTATTTCTGACCGTTGACCTTACCTTGTTTACATACAAATAATATCGAGCTTTTAGGTATATATTTTTCTTGTTTGAGATATACGAGTATTTATCTTCACCGTATTATTAAATCGGCAATCGAAATAACAATTTATATAAGAAAACTTAACTTTCTCTCTAGACAGATTTTTCACGATGGTTAGTTAACTTAATCGATTTCCTCTTTAGAAATAGAGAATTATAAATAAATTATTTAAACTGATACTAAAATTAATCAGTATTGACGAAGCTGGACGAAGCTGGACGAGGATCTATTACGTTTATTTACGTATTATCAAATAAAATAGATATTGAAATAGCAATGTACGATTTATAGGTATTTATATATAGGTATTTTCATTCAAGATAATCTGTCACGTCGTCAAATAAAATTAATATTGAAATAGCAATATGCAATGATATTTTCATACAAAATGAATAATCCTTAAATATTCGATACAAAGTTATTAATATTCATAATAATGTAATTATCAGGCCGTTAAATTAACATTCGTCAAACGAATACCTTACGATGGTATTACTTACAATCACTGATACTTATCCTAGAAAATACATTAGAGAATAGTCGAGGGAGAGCTTAGAGAGCAACGATAGAATGGTGGAAGTGAAAACTTCCCCTCGATTAAAGTTACACTCTGATCTTTAATCTCAGCCCTCGACCCACCACCGGCGATGCTCGAAGTGCGGAGCCTCTTCCGGCAATATCAACGGGCCTGTCTTCGAGATGGGCCGCCTCCACGTACCTTCGACTCCTCGTACTCCTCCTTCTCTTCCTCGCGTGCTCGCGTCGCGTGGAGTGCCGTCGCTGTCGGTGAGAACGGCGCAGAAGCTATTACTCGGCGAAAACTTACTTTTCTCGGCGAAATTACTTTCACGAAGTATCTTATTTCGTCGCATCGGCAAGAGAGAAGAGCCTGCCGACGGCTTTCCAGCTACGGGGAAGAGATCGCGTGGAGATTCTCGCATCGCTCCGCGAAGACATCGCCGCTCTGAATCGGCCGAGATGTGGTATACGTGTTTGTGCCTGTTCATTTCAACGAGCCTGCCGAGATGGATCGGGACACTTCACTGCGCCTCGTAGATTAGAACAGGCATATGTATCTACGATTCGCTGCAAGGTTCGCCCGGAGTATATACAACAAATACATAGATCAATGTATTTTGTGGAGACAGCGCTGAAAAATGCACTAAGAAGTCCACAATCGCACGCGTGCAATTGCATTTAGATGAAATTGGTGGCGACGAAGGTAGATGGAATGCGGAAACGAAAAAGAAAGATTGTATTGACGTAAGTTAATGCTAATTTGAGATTGAGTGATACGACGTGATACGTTTACGGTATACAACGATGAAAGCTGGTAAATGCACGATTTACATTTGCGTCGGTTTGCATTGTGTTTCCATGTATTCAAATTATTACTCACTCTGACGTTAGTTATTTTGCTTGACGGCAAGAACACAAGGGCCTCGTTCTATAGGCTGTCAGTATCAAGTTATTATGTAATGGGGTCTCTTAGTCGCATTGTTATAGTAACAGTATGGCTACAATATCGAGAAATACCACGCAGAGATCTTTTGCAAATTAACATAAAGTATTATTCGATTACGACTTTTTATTAACTAATATTAATTGTTTTAGCGAGAAAAATATTCTGATAAAAAGGAAGAGAGAATATCAATGATTTCGAATATAAGATTTGAAATTTATATTAATGAAACAACGTTCCCGAATGACATAAATCAATATTTGTTAATGCGCTTTTACACGTTATTTTCAGCGTTTATATCACACGTCACTGAGAGTTTCATGTGAAATGGATCCGTATCTTCTGACGTTCTCTACTTTGTCAAACAATCACAAGGTATTTTATTATTGAAGCACATGTATCGATTACGGTTGTAACTAGTTCAGTTCAATTGTCAAAAAGCGGCTGTGCGCGTGTGGACATTGTGAAATATAATCAGGCCCGCAATCAGAATCCGAAACTGGGTTAGAGAGAGGCTGTAATCAGAATACATTGAATTACATCGTTATCGTGCTCCGCATAATGTTGCATAATGTAACGTACACGATCAATTATGCGACGATATTTGTGCTTAATTATGCACGTAAGCCGGGAATTCTCACGCTGATATCGACAATCACTTTTCGACTCGTATACGCGCATAGATTATGGATATGCCGTAGCCGATTACGAATGCACAGATGGTCAGATGCACCGATCTGTTAATGATGATTAACAAAAGCTTTAATATATTAACGAAGAGACGCGACTATAAGATATTGCTCGTCAGTTTCGCGATACGACAAATGCGGTGCGAAATTCAACATTATCGTACGATGTCAGAAAAAAAATTAGATTACAATTCAGGTATATATAGTATATATAGATTATCGATGAAATATTCGCCAAGTTTTTCGTAATTTGTGAAACAAAGAATATCTCGTTAAAAATTCGTAATACGTAATCCTCGTCATTTGCATCGTTCATTTGCCGAACCGTCTTTAGTTTCCGTAGGTCGCTTCCAGTCCGAAGTGAAACCGCGATTTTAATTATTGCGCTTAATATTATAGCGTTTAGCATAGAATTATACTTGCAAACGAAATATCCTTCGCGTTGACTCAAAAATTATCAAACGTAATTCAACTTGACAAGTTTCGTCGATATCGCGGGAGTTGAAATTAATTCGCGACTTTCTTCCGTGACTCCATCCAATCCGATGATAGCAGATGAGCCAAGTTGGTTTCTGCTTGATGCTGGTCAAAGGTTTCGATCAAGAAAATAAATCGAATATAGTAAGTGATGAGAGGCAACGGCATAAAGAAAGGAGTTAGGGCGAGTGCAGCAAGGGGAAGCCGGCTGTGTAGATGTGGAGGAAAGGAAGGATATCCACTTAGCAAGCCAGCAAGAGGGATACGCGTGCCTTGAGATCGGAATGAGATAGGAAAGGGTATCTTAGAGTCGTAGCACGCGGCTTTTTCCTCCTGTTTCTTTCTATCTCTCTCGTGCCTCGTCTGATCTACGTTATTTAAACTTGCACTCTTTCTGCTGCTACCGTGTCTTTACACACTGACTTTAGACACTGCACGATGTCTTTAATTCGTAATGCTTGCCTTCTACATAACGAGAGTTAACACCGATATATGTATATTATTTCGGGTCTTTCATCTTTTTTGACCATCTATTTTTAATGTCGCTCGCGTTTCAATTTCGCTCGTTTTCTTCCACTGTTTTTATATCGCGTTGCTTTTTTACGATCTTTTTCTGACGTTAAGTCTCCAGTCTTTACGAGACATCGCAAAGGCAAACGTTTTCTGTTACTTTCTCGCGCGTTCGACCGCGCGAAGCGAAAAAAGAAAGAAAGAGAGAGAGAGAGAGAGAGAGAGAGAGAGAGAGAGAGAGAAAGAAAGAAAGAGAGAAAAGGATAGAAATGTGCGAATGCACCAGTCGACGGAGGAAATAAAGCATTTCGGGCGGTAGGGGGGCATAATTTTCGTTCCTTCCGCGACCGTATTTCGTGAAGACAATGCGCCCTGGGTACCGCAATCCCGGATGCAACCGACCCAGAAAACACGGCTGGGATTACTGTACTGCGATAGCTTGCTTTCTACTCGTCTGTCTGTCTCTAGTCTCCAGATCCGTACTTCCGCCTACTTGCGATTACTTGGAAGTCCCAGAGGGTGTAAAGGGAAGAATAGGTAACTGTACAGCGACGTTCGCGATATTTAAGTTAGGACGGAATACCGAGACAAAATATGTTATAAATCACATAATATGAAAACTTATATAATATGTAATATATGAATATTATAATATATACATATACTCACATATTCTACTGTGATGAAATTCTCGCAAGATGGTAAAACTGATATATAAATAACTCTTTTCTTTGTGTTTCGACTAAGAAGCTTGAAAAAGCTAGCGTTCTAGTCAAAGAAAATTTTTTAACTTTTTAATGAGTTTTTTACTAAAATAACTTTTTTATCAATCCAATCGTTTCAAGCATTAAAATATTACCATAAAGAACGTATATCAGCTATTAACCTAGAGATAATTATAGCGATAAATATATCTCATTATCTTCCATTGTTAGATTCATTGTCATGTTACGGCTTGAATAAATCATGAAGTACCATTAATGTACATAAATATCGTGAAACGTTTACTATTTTATTAAATAAAAGGCTTTATCAATTTAATTAATTACATATAATTCAAGTATCGATCTAACGGTTCGGCAAAACCAGACAACATATCCTAAGGCAGTCGTTCCTGCTGTCAAAGTGTCATCTTCGAATGTCAATTCTCGGAACCATCACATCGGGATTATCTTTATCTGGCTAAATCTTCGATGTAGTCATCACAAGTAAAGATATGAGAAAGATGTTCAGATAGATCCGGACTAAAGTTATCAATACGTCGTAAGTCATAATACCGTGTGTCCGATAGTTTCTTCCATGTATTTAAATGCCAATATCTTTCTATGGATTTATGTATGTTTTTTCTTACGTATGCTTGTCCATCGCTGCAATGCGTACAAGTCAATATATCGGAAACGCGTTCCATTTTTCCTTACTTATCAAAGTATTTGTATACGTGAAAGTATAGATGCATCGAGTCTCTTCTCGGCAGTACGTGGACCAACTTCAGTACTCCGAGGTATGCCATTATCAGACACATCCACTACGAAGTTAGACAACTTCGATGGGAACTGAAGAAGCGGACGAAGAAGGCGGCTAAAGTTAGTCGATGAATCTGCCGGGAATAGTCTACCAACGTTTCATCAAGTTTGCTAGGCGCGCCGCGCGATCCGACCCGTTCATCCTCATTTTTTACTCGAATCAGATGTGCTTTTACACACGCTCATATACCTAAACTTTTTGCCGTCGTGAAATTTCTGAGCGAGATATTATACGCTGCGGGAAAACACCGACACGACAGTCGGATATGCGCGCAGGCCTGTGTTTTATTGCCACCACCGGCGAATAAATATGCGAACGTTTCCGCTATGTCCTCCTGCTCGACCATAAAAATGATAAAGAAGGGTATCGACTGCCCAACCACCTTGAAATGCTAAAATACATATGGAAATGCACCATTACCGACGTCTTTTGCTTGAAATCAATGCGCACCCCCGTTACTTTTTTCCCATGATAGTCGCGATCGCTTTCGAAGATCCTACCGTGCTCGCACTCGTAGCGCAAACTCACTTCCTCTTCGTTTCAAGCGTGTCCTGCGGATAAAACTTCTTACCGCTGGTCATTCTTAGTTCTCAAGTACTTCGTCACACTAAAGTTTCTAAAGCTGTGACTGTCCGAACCTTAGTCTTTTCTTCGAATCATTGATCGTTCAGATACAAGGAGCAATCGTGTTAATGAAAAATGAAAAAAGTTTATTTACTAAAACTTACGGAAAATTTCCAATCGTTTGAAATGAACTCGTATTTTTTAATATAAACTATAGATATCTAATTTATTATGTCACATTATTATATGTAACACTTTTGAAAATACTCAAGATTCTTTTAACACACACGTATGTAATTATATACTTGCAGGATTAATTACGCACATCGAAGATGCAATAAAAGGCTCAGCTCTTATGGCAATTATCACATTCGGTGAGTTATTTATATAATTTTAAATTTATCACATAATAATTTTAATAATATGAAAACGCAATAGAAAGTAGATTTAAATACACGAGTTTTGCTTCACTGATTCGCAAGACGCGCAAA
>NW_017257554.1:0-200 GCF_001594055.1 Mycetomoellerius zeteki | reverse complement strand
AATTTCTTGCAGAAATTATTGGAACCAATAACGTATATTCTTGAAGTTTCCGAAGAACAAATAAAAACAAAATTAGTAAAAGCTTTTAATTACTGGTTAAAGATATCAGATGACAAAATCCAAAAAATCGATGATATAATAAATATGCTCCACAATTCGAGCATCCTGTAAGTTCTGTTACATCAACATAATATTTTGTT
>NW_017257553.1:190141-190434 GCF_001594055.1 Mycetomoellerius zeteki | reverse complement strand
GTTACTGTTGGAAATTTCGTCAGCATTAACTAAACTATTATTATACTTTTAGATTTAGATAAATAGTCCTATATTAGCGAAGAGAACTCCCAATATTTGTAAATAAGCATTCTGTTGAATGCGATCATTGACGAGTTCAACAGCGCAAGGTGTCGGATCAACAAAAGTTTTTGTAAAACTTACCGCTAATTGCTTAAAATGATGTATCATGAGCCATGGATCGCGAGCAATAGCGAGCCATCCTAGTCCCACGGCGCGTAGAACTTTGCCGAGCCATGCCGAGCCATGCCCGA
>NW_017257553.1:189598-189890 GCF_001594055.1 Mycetomoellerius zeteki | reverse complement strand
GCCCTAGCCATGCCGAGCCACGGATCATGAGACCCTACCTTAAAATATGTATATCTATTGAATAAACATCTTGATAATGAAAATTTTTTTAGAAAATATCCGAAGTCTCTTTACTTTAAAATAATATAAAAATCAGTTGTCCTTTTTTATATAAATAAATTAATTGATTTATTAAGAAGAATTATTTGATATGATTCGATTTTATTCCCGTACTTTGATGAAACATTGGGAAACATCGGGTATTCCTGTACTTTGATGCTTGGTTTATAAAAATATAATAGATATAACGCGC